>NW_021941058.1:0-183854 GCF_000721785.1 Aureobasidium pullulans EXF-150 | reverse complement strand
TTAGCGTACGGTACGGTTACGTTATAGTAGAGTTATGTTTACGAAGAAGAGGCGATACGTAAGAGGTACGCGTACTAAAGGAAGGAAGGAATAAAGAAGTAACGGACTAGCTTTATTATTGTCGCTAGCCGTATACGTCGCGACGCTAAGGCGTCGCCGCTAAGCGGGCCGCCTACGACGCCCGAACCTTAGCTAGCGTCGCTAGCTCTTATATAGCACGCGCGCGCTACGATAGCAAGGTAGTCTATTAGACTCTATAGAAGTCGCTTACGACTACGGATTTTAAGGGTAGATATAGGCCGCTAAGGATAGCGTCCTAGAGAGGGGGATAATTATAACGGGATAGGTTACCCTAGTCTTCTCTCTCTCTTTTACTAAGCCGGCGTTTCCTATACGACACGCTAGCGTAGCATATAAGAAGAATTCTATAGCTACCCTACGTAGAGTAACGAATAGCTTTAGCTATAGATAGACCTATTATCTAAGAGTAATCTATACGTTGCTACATACCTTTATACCTTTATAGAGGGCTTAAATGTCGATTAACTATACGCTCTATATAGCACGCTAATAAGAACATAGAGCAAACTACCTTAAAACAACGCTATTAGTAGTTCCTTAAGGCCCTCGTCGAGTTTATAGAGCCTCTATAATAGGTTACTAAGTTATGCAAAGGCGACGATGTAACCCTTAACTAAGTAAGAATCCCTAACCCAAAATTTAACTATATCCTTACCAAAATCTGTAATAATTTAGGTACTAACATTTTTATAGGTCCTAATGTCGATAGATTTTCTACGTAAGCATTACGACTAGTCTATTGTTCGCTATGCTTCCGACCTAGTCCTTACTACTACTATTCGCACTAGTCGCTTTACTCTCGATAAGTAGTAGGCTATTAACGATTATACGCTAGTATACACCGCCGCCCTCCTCCTCTATCTAACCTTCTACGAAGCTTATATTATAACTTATTAGCCTTAGTTATAGCGAGCTCCGGCTATTACTATAGCTCGCGCTCTATAGACGGTAAGCTATAAGGACAAGATTAGACCTTAAGTAGGGTCTTTATAAGAAGAGGATTAGTCGAACAAGCTAGCTATATAGTAGGCTTCTATATAGCATATAACATTAGTTTAGGTTTATAAGGAATTCGTCTACTTTACGAAGTTACCTCTAGTGCTAACTAAGGACCCTATTAAGTAGTAGCTTAAACCGATGTAATAGCAGAACTATCCTAACCTCTCGTATATAGCTATTAACGTACTCTCTATTAATCTAATGTCTACTAAGTCAGAGAGGGTATTTAGTAGTTATAGAAGGACTATATTATAGGATAGAGCTTAGCTCTCTACTACTAACCTTAGCTATATTAAGTGCCTTAAGAACTAGTAGAAGAACCTCTACTTTAAGAGGGTTAATATTATAGTTAAGGACGTAGAGGAAGGGTCTATATAGGAGGACGAAGGATAGGGTTATAGCGACAACGACGACGAGGGTAGAATTAGCATCATTCTACTAATTACATAGCATTAAATGGAATAATTAGTAAGCAAGGTGGCATAGCATAGAATAGAGGCTAGATTTTAAAGATTCTATGTAATATCTACACTGCTATAGGAATATCTATACTTAGCCTTAGGACGGGACAGTAGGGTCTTAATTGACAGGCATGTTATACACACATGTATATCGCAATTCACACGAATCTGAACATAGTATGATGCTACTTTGATGGCGCAAGAAGTGTGTGATGCCCCAAGCCAGGGTCATACCCCAGACAGCAAAAAAAAGACAAAAAAGGAAGATAAAACATCGTCGTGGCAACAGGCAAGCAAAGATACTGCTTTCAGCCACTCGAATCGATCTCACACCTAAACATACACTTGAAATGAAGTCTTAAAAAGTTTCTAACCATGAAATACAGAACCAGTGAATGTGCTCATGCTGTTGATAGCCTAATGCTAAATCTACTCAAGTAGAATCCTAATGCTGTGCCACTTAAGGTCGAGTCGTTGACTTTAACCAGTGTGGTCTACATGGTGCCAAATCTGGTCGCAAGCTTCAGACTGATGATCTGGTGCTCAACAGCCAGAGTGTGATATCGTAAGACCTGCATAGCGTGTCTTACCTGCAATTGCACCGATCGAAGACCACTACCTGTATACTCTACACCCAGAGTCCACATAGTTCTTGTACCATGCCCATGAAGACGCCTGCATATCTAGATGGCCTTGCTCTTTTCCTAGCCTTTGGAACTGATCCAGTAGTGCTCGAACGGTTTGTTGTATGGGAATCGGGCTACTCGGCATGGGCGGCTGCTGACATTCTCGTGCCAATCTTCTGTGACGGCATTGCAGCCATATTTGCTGTTGCTCTAGTCTATTGACAACCATCCTCTGCATTGGGATCATAAGAAGGGTTCCGGAGGTGAAGATAGCGGATGTTCGAGACGAGGGTTGGTCACTAGGACTTGTTAGCAATTCCTCTTACCTCGTCATTTCAGGCACCGCAAAGCCTGACGATTCGGCAATCATTCCGCATAAGCAGTAGTGTCCTTGCAGTGGTTTTCCGAAGCCTGGACAGTCCTAAAGTGTTGTCACCAGATGTCTTGATTAGAACAGTGCGTTGCAGGAAGCCGAGGATGCCCCTGTGACTGCTGCTGCGCTGCAGGAACAAAGTTGCAGCTATGCGAGGAAGCTCGAGCAGAAAGAGCGAAGCTGCAGATGCAAGGTGCTTGTCCCTGCACAACACCGACTGTCGTTGAGATGTCGTAAAGCTGTCAAAGAGCATGTTGGTAGCCGCATGTCGTGCAAAACAGATGAAGGCCTTGCTGACTTCCTCGAAAGTGATGAATAGGCAGGGTACACCACATTCTTCAACACTCGTATCTGCTGCCAATGGCCGCGCTCTTGCATGATTCTTTGCTACAAGGTTTCATCCTCAAGCAATGTCCCATCATCAATGCGTTTCGGAAGCATTGGAAATTGCGACCATATTGCCGTTGGAGTGCCAATGTAGACACGTGTGTTGAGATATTTTTGTGGTCGTCCGATACACGTAACCCCTCCTTGTTTAGCGGCACCCGAGTGGGCGAAGTTGGCGAGCTCTTTCAAACTGACGCAGCTCGCCTTTTCTGCACAACCGCGGAGCAAGACGAAGATTGAGAAGGTGCGAGAACCTCCATGAAGAGGAAGAGTCCTTTACCTATGTCATTTCTGTGAGTTTTCACAATTGACAAAACATCGTCGATGAGGGGGCACCAGGATCGTTGATGTCCAATTCTGCTGAACTGTTTTGTTGTCCGTGCTTCAGAGAGAAGTCTGAAGATCGAGGATTTGGCGGGGCAATGACACCGGAGCTGTCGGGAGCTCTCGATCATTCGAACGTCAGAAGGGACGTGCATCTTGACATCACACGAGGCCATGTGCTTCCTTGTCCTACCATTGGATCCTGCCACGAAAAATGTTGCAGAATATCCGGTGCCACAAACAGCTTCCAATTCGGCCCTTTCAATCTTTCGTATCAAATCGCTACTTTGCGTGTGCTTGGGTGCGGTCCAACACTGTTTTGTATCTGTTGAGGCTCGTTGACCGGGCCACCTTCAGCCCCACGACCCCGCCTATGACCTCAGTGTAGAATTGTGGTGAAGCTGCAAGACAACTTTTGGCTGGACTTGCTGCTTCTCACCAGAAAATATGACCTCAGCCCACCTAGCGGTAAAGGAGGGAAGCTTCTTTTTTAAATAGCTATCATCTCGCTCCCCCTGCCTATCTTTTCTCTCTCCATCCACTCTTCATACCAAATCTATCTTTCCTCTTTACAACAACCCCCAAATCACATCAACATGCCTATCTCTATTCCCAAGGGCGAGAAGCTTCTGGACCTGCTCTCTATGAAGGGCAAGGTCGCCGTTGTCACTGGTGCCTCCGGTCCCCGTGGTATGGGTATCGAGGCCGCTCGCGGTATCGCCGAGATGGGCGGTAACGTCGCCCTGACCTACGCTGGCCGTAAGGAGGGTGGTGAGAAGAACGCCGCCGCTCTCGAGAAGGAGTACGGCATCAAGGCCAAGGCCTACAAGCTCGACGTCGCCAACTACGAGTCCTGCTGCCAGCTCGTCAAGGACGTCATTGCCGACTTCGGTCAGATTGACGCCTTCGTCGCCAACGCCGGCAAGACCGCCGACTCTGGTGTTCTCGACGGCGAGATCTCCGCCTTCGAGGAGGTCATCCAGACCGATCTCCTCGGTGTTGCATACTGCGCTAAGGCCGTCGGCCACCACTTCAAGGAGCGCAAGACCGGTTCTTTTGTCATCACCGCCTCCATGTCCGGTCACATCGCCAACTTCCCTCAAGAGCAGACCTCTTACAACGTCGCCAAGGCTGGCTGCATCCACATGGCCCGCTCTCTCGCCAACGAGTGGCGCGACTTCGCCCGTGTCAACTCCATCTCCCCTGGATACATTGACACCGGTCTTTCGGACTTCGTCGACAAGGACACCCAGAAGCTTTGGCACTCCATGATCCCCATGGGCCGTGACGGTGACGCCAAGGAGCTCAAGGCTGCCTACGTCTACTTCTGCTCCGACGCCTCCACCTACACCACCGGTTCCGACCTCGTCATTGACGGTGGTTACTGCGCCCGCTAAACAGATCGCTGGCTGATCTGTATGAGTGGTGTGTGTGTTTATGAACACCTCTTTTTTCTATCATCAAAAATAGTTAATTTATCATGACGGACATGAAATGAAAATATGATTCCCAGTCTTACTCAAACTATTTATTCTCTACCATTGTTCTTCCGTCCATGTTTGCACCTGTCACCTCCACTCCCCGGCGAAGGATGATCCCATTTTCCATTGACTGTACGTCAAAACAAATCACGCAGGCAAATAGCTACCATCGTTTGGCACCCGTACTGACATGAAGCTCAAAGGCATACTGACATGAAACTCCAGCAAGGCATCCTTTGACACGTCCACTCCACTCAACAATCAACAACCAACAACCAAACTCTCAACGACCGTCCCCAGAAGACTTCCAAACACTTGCAGCTAAAGCAGTTCACTCGCACTCCGACCCCGCGAAGAGAAAAGCAAAAAAACCAACAGACGAACCCAAATCTCCAAAACACTTCCCACACACTTTTCTCAAGACAATACTTAAAAAGTTCTATCCCAAAAAGACCAAGAATAAAAATAGCCTTTGAGAGAACAAATACAAGGAAGAGGGATGAATAAATCTTTTTTTCTTGCTGGTGGGTATGGGTATGGTATGGTGGTGTTGTAATGGTAAGGATTTTCCTGTCAATTTCTGATAATTACATGTTGTTTATTCCAACCTCCACACCTTTAATCTGCAGCGCCAGAAATTTGCTGTAAATTCTACAGAGCGCGAGATTTCCACCCATATACCAGAATCTGGGATGACCTGAGGGTCGCCACATCTGTTTTGATATCAATGTCAGTATTCGTCCTGGGAACATCTCAAAAGGCCGGGTATGATGGAAAGGAATAAACTTACGGCATTTAATTCTCCCTCGTCGTCCAAGTCCCAGACATCTTTTACCGCATCTGCGATGGAGGGGCCGAGGATTTTGCGGCAGGAAGTGCGCATGTTGTCGTAGCCTGTTGCTAGAACGACAATATCTGCTTCTACCACTCTCCCATCTGCCAACTTCACACCATGCTCTTCAAACCCAGCGATACCGGCAGGGGAATTGACGACTTTGACTTTACCCTCACAGATCAACTTCGAACATCCGACATCGATGTAATAGCCTCCTCCTTTGGTCATGTATTTCCTAAACAGCCCTGAGCCATCGTGGCCGAAATCGACTTTGAAGCCTGCATTTTCCAATCCTTGCAGATTCTCCTTTTCCGCTTCCGCGATCGCTTTGGTGAGGTTTCGGCCTAGGGCGAATTGAACGGGCAGAGGAAGACTTTGACTATACACATCTGCATCTTCGGTGGGAGGACCGGTTTCATCATAGGTGCCTGCATGTAACATATGGCCCCCCTTTTCCGCTTGAAGGACGTACGTTCCAGAGCGTTGGAGTAGCGTCACTGATTCTGCGCCGGCTTCGAAGTAGTTTTGCGCGATATCGTGGCCGCTGTTTCCTGTGCCTACGACGAGGATTTTTTTGCCTGCTGCGGAAGAGGGTGTGGCGTCTTTGTGTGCGCTGCCGTGGTAGATTGATCCGTGGAAGGAGGATTGGTTTGGGAAGGTTGGGATGCGGGGTTCGCCGCTGTGACCGGTGGCTAGGATGAGGTGGGGAGGATGTAGTGTTTTGGTACTACCGTCGGCTTTTTTGATATCCACAGTCCAGGATTTGGTTTCTGGGGAGTAGGAAGAGGAGGTTATGGAGGTGGAGAGCCAGACGTTTAGTTCCATCAAGCTGGCATAGGCTTCGAACCAATCTCCCAATTTATCTTTGGGCGTGTAGAGAGGCCAGTTGGAGGGGAAAGGGAGATAGGCCATGTGTGCATAAGTCACTGGATCATGCGTGACGAGTGTACGATATCTGGAACGCCAATTATCTCCTACACGGGTTTGTCTGTCGATGATCAGAACGGAGAGATTTAGCGCTTGTAAACGGGCTGCGAGGTTCAGTCCTGCTTGTCCTGCGCCGATGATGAGGCAATCTGGTTCAGAGTCGTCAAAGGTGTGAGTCTTTTGACGTCGTTCAAACCAATTGCCACCCTCGCTGGAATTTTGACCACCGTGGGAGCGGCGGGCGCCAGTTGATTCCTCGTGGTCTTTGATCCCGTCTAGGGCTGTGTATAGCATATGAGCTTTCCAGATTCCATCTTCGGCTTGAGCTAGACGGAGAAAACCACGACCTCGACCTGTGGAGGTTTCAAAGGTAAACATGGATTGGATCCATTCGAGTTCTGGGATGGGCTTGACGGTAGATGGAGCATAGGCTTCACCTTCTGCAGCCAGGGACAACGGATGTAATCTGATTGATGAGAGAACGGGAAATAGGAAAGAGATGATGGCGGGCAGACCATGCAGAGTACGGAGATCCCAGGATAGAGCTACATGATCGCGCCACCAGCTGTCTTCGTGGATGACAGTAGAGAGACGAGAAGCATCGCCGGAATCCAGGACTGCAGAGAAACGGTCAAGCCACGATTGAGCGATTGAACGAGGAAGTTCTTGAGAAGAGGCATTCTTTATCACGGCTGGCTTGGGAAAGTGTGGTAAAGAGACGTCATGGGGTTGAGGAGGTGTTGCAAGCATTTTGATTGAAGATTCAGAGAGCGGATGAATTGGAATGAGAGATGTCTGGGAGAACCTACATGGTATATGTAACCCACCTTGTACGTAGAAAAGCGGCAAGTAGAGCAGCGGGGTAACAGCAGTAGTACGAAGGTCAGAATGCAAAAGGAAAGACTGGCGAAGACGAGGACGAAGCATCATGTTGGAAAATGCTCGGATGACCCAAAAGGGCACGCCAAGGCTCGGGCGAGTTGCTTCCGCTCGGCAGACCTTCTGTAATCTCGTGTAAGATGATCGTCTCACTCGCACAACATCAACCCGACGGACGACTTGTCGCAAGAAACAACATCAACTGCTGGCAGTTCTCTACCTAATCACCTAGCGTCAATCATCATGTCGTCGTACCTGTCCAACATCCTCACAAACACAACGTCCAAATACAACACCCTCCGGCGCAACCTCCTTTCGGACGAAGTCGACGGCGACACCGAAGACGACTCGCATTTGTGTCGTGCTCTGCGCGCATACTACACCGAGCAAGGCAAAGCCTTCCCGCAATGGCTCCCCAATGATCCAAAGCGGTCTACATCAGCCCAGACAACGACATCCTCATTCACATCCAGCTTGCGACAACAATCATCACAACAACTCCCTACAATCAACGCTCCTCAAGGAGGAGGAAGAGGCGGTCTGAGCGACCTATGGGACACACCTGGTCAGAAACAACCATCACCACAACCACAGTCATTGCGAGTCAGAGCGCAAGATCGAAGTGGCTCGTTCCAGGGGCGTGCTCAAGGAGGTGATACACTGGCAGCACCTCGACCATTGCCAAGTCAGAGAGCAGGAAGCTACCAGAGCTCCATGGCTCAACAGCAACAAGGTGCTGATCCTTCACCACCAGCAAGCAGTGGAGGCACTGCGCAGGAAAGACTGAAGGCGAGATTGTGGGGTGCTGCAAGGACTGGAAGTCCTGCAAATGGTGCTGGAGCGGGAGCGCCACCGCCAGCAGGATCTGGTCGCTTTGCCAGAGGTTGATGTTGTGCATGTTATAATAGCATGGAGTTATGGAGTTTGTTTCTCATGTGATGGCCATGGCACATTTCTTCCAAGATGAGAGAGTGCACTCGGTGGTTTTTATTTCTCTTCATGTTTCTCATTCAAGATAGTAAGCATTATATACTACGCAGATTACCATATCATATGTAGCCAAGGAGATTGATCACGTCTTAGTAGTTCTTGATAGATGGGTATGCAGTGGAATAGATGAAAGAGGGGTACTTTCCTGTTACCCCACACACGTCACTGGCCCCATCGGTCATCTGCATCAAGGCATCATCTGCATCAAGGCAGCAGTTTGAAGGCGCGATAACCTACGCATATACACCTGAGAAAAATGGCAGCATCACGAAACAGCAGTCCACCTGCATCAGTATACGACATGAGCGACGACGAAGAACGTGACTACAACAGCGTGCGACGGAGATCGTCATCCTCGCGCGGCGTCAAGCTGCTCTACGCAAAGAGCAAGGTCTTTGTCCACCCCTCGCCCTCATCCAAGGACAATATCGATGGCTTCATTGCCCTCTACGAACAGAAATCGCCCTCCTCCTCATCCGCTCCTTCCTCGTCGGGTCAAATCTCGTCGTCGTCACTCATCCTAGGCTGGTCGCCCGTCGCCTCCCTCAAGAGTCAGGGCCAGCTCGAAACGTACAACAAGGTCGACTTGGATGACAAGGATGCTCCTACCAAGAACCTCGTTTCTCCTCCACCCATCTCCTCCGCTCACACCACCACTCCTGGCCCATACCCGTTCGCCGTACAAGCTAGCGAAATCTACTCTATCCAAGTTCGCCCTCCCAGTGCTGGATGGTGGTTTGGCAGTCTTGTCATCAACACTCGTTCTGGCGACAGCTTCCCTGCACTCTTCTTCCACGACAGCGAATGTCAGTCCACCATCAACCACCGCAAGAAGCTCGCTCGAGAGAATTTCGATCCTTTCGGAGAGAGCGGAAACCTGTTCTGGGGCGGCGATCAGGTCATGCAATGGCTGAAAAGACACCTCAACGTCGAGCGCTCTCCAGAGCCCAACATTTTCCTGGTCGAGCCCTCAGACGCCGACCGCACTGGATTTGGTACAAACAAGTCTGGAAAACCTACACCTGACAAGGTTCAGCAAGCCTTGGAAGGTCCCAATGCTCAACCACAAAAAAAGAAAAAGGAGGATCCCGTTGCAAAGTTCCTGAAGGACTCTCGTTGGGCTGTGTTGGAGAAGCTCAGTCAAGTCACTACCTTCACTCGTCGCACTGCTCAGGCTGCTGCTGATAATCCCAAATTGCCTCCTCAGCTGCGTCGTATCATGCAAAATCCTCAGGTCCAGACGGTGCAAGAAGAGTTTGACAGTGCTCGCTTGTATCTTGCAAGATGGGCCATGACAATTGCAGAACAGAGTGAGCGCGACAGGAGTCAGCGTATCTACACAGCCAAAGACTTGCTCGAGAATGAAGACACTGAGCTTGGCGAGTTTGAGATTCTCGATGTTGACATGCGAAATCTTGAGCTCAATGAGAAGAGGGATCCCGTCACCAAGAAGGAGTGGAATGCTTTCTTCGATTCTCATGGAAAGCTTCATGTCACACCTGATGAGGTCAAGGAGCGTGTTTTCCACGGAGGTCTGCATCCAGATGATGGTGTCAGAAAGGAAGCCTGGCTCTTCCTCCTGGGCGTCCATGACTGGAACAGTACCAGAGATGAACGCAAGGCGAAGATGAACAGCCTCAATGATGAGTACATTCGCCTCAAGGGAGCCTGGTGGGACCGCATGACGGATGAAGATGGCACTCTTGAAGAGCGCGAGTGGTGGAAAGAGCAAAAGATGCGCATAGGTAAGCTGCACTCAACCCCCCACTCTCCCTCACCGCGCAAGTAACTGATATCTGCCCACATTTCGTGGGGTCCGTGCTGTAGAAAAGGATGTTCACCGAACTGATCGTAATATTCCACTTTTCGCTGGCGAGGACATTCCTCATCCAGATCCATCCTCTCCGTTCGCCGAGGTCGGCACGAATGTTCATCTCGAGCAGATGAAGGATATGCTACTAACCTACAATGAATACAACAAGGACTTGGGCTATGTCCAAGGCATGAGTGACTTGCTCGCTCCCATCTATGCAGTCATGCAAGATGATGCAGTAGCCTTTTGGGGTTTCGTCAACTTCATGAATCGCATGGTAAGTAATCTCTCTTTTACTTCCTCGTGCCGTTTGTTTTGCTGATCTTAATACTCTCAGGAACGCAACTTCCTCCGCGATCAAAGTGGTATGCGTCTCCAACTCACAACTCTCGACCATCTGGTCCAACTCCTCGACCCAAAGCTATACCTCCACCTTCAATCCGTCGATAGCACAAACTTCTTCTTCTTCTTCCGCATGTTGTTGGTATGGTACAAACGCGAATTCGAATTTCCCCAAGTCCTTCGCCTCTGGGAAGGATTATGGACCGACTACCTCTCGGCAAACTTCCACCTCTTCATCGCCGTGGCCATTCTCGAGAAACATCGCGATGTCATCATGGAGCATCTCAAAGGCTTTGATGAGGTGTTGAAATATGTCAATGAATTGAGCAATACTATCGATTTGCCTTCTACACTTCTCAGAGCTGAAGCGCTGTTTAGGAGGTTCCAAAGGACCGTGGAAGCTATTGATCGCAAAGATCATTTCCCTACTCCGACATTGAGGCAGAGGAAAGCTGTCACCGCTGGATCTTTGGATTCGGGACCGCAAGGGCATGATGGTAAAACTGCTGCTGTAGCGAGTTCGAGTTCGGATGCGCAGGGCGCTGGTCAAGCTGGCACTACTACTGCCGCTCAGAAGGAGAAGATCGTTAGTCCTGAATTGAGGGCTTTGCTCAGCAGGGAATTCGCCAGGGTGGAGAAGCCTACCAAGGATGACAAGTAGATATTGGACGGGAGACACATGTGGACATGACATTGGCGTTTGTGGCTGCGAGCGAAGGGTCTTGGGAAACACGTAGGGTGGGCAGGCAGGCATTCTTTTTGCTGATACGATTATTTATGACGAATTTTTTATTCTTTTCACTTCAACGCACTCGTATATTCTGACCTGCATATATCGCTTCCCCTCGCAATACTCACTGTAGGTCACCTGTCACCACTGGCACCTGTTCCGGTTGCTGATACTTCAAGAGACTTGTCAATGCCGGCTGCCGGTACCAGTGGCGCAGCGCACTCGTTCGGGTCATTGGTAAATTCCAACGTGAGCACCGAAAAGAGAGGGACGGGTTTGCCGCTGCGATAAGCTAGCCGTCTTTTTTTTGGTCTGGGAGGTGGATTGATTTGATGTGGTATTACAAATGCTTGCATTCTAGCCATTGGATCTGCAGCAGTTTTTTGCCAGCGCAGTGTTGGGATTTAGTGTCGCCGCGACTAAGGGGAGCACGGAAAAAAATCACGTAGCTTTTTTATTCTCCTTCTGGTTGTCCCACAGAGATGGTCAAGCGAGCACCGGCTCTCAGTGCTGGATTGGCCAAAAGCATCATGTCTCCGATAGCTAGATCGACGAGCAGTCTGTGTCTAGGGATCCTCGGTTCGGGTGTTAGTTTCTGGTCCTTCTACGTCTACGTTTGATGGAGGGCATGATGGTTTGATTGATGATCTATGGGAAGTCCAATGCGCTCGGGAAAAAGGCATGTTAGAGGTTTCAGTTCGATTCGTCTCTGAACTTTGCGCATCTCCATGGCCGCAGCAGCCTGTTTGAGCGTTTCACGATCTTCCAAAAAGTAAAGACATTATATATTTCTAACATCGGCATACTTCGTCATCAAGACTGCAGGAAGATCATGGGTACTAACTAATCATTTCCTACCTACGTCATAATGCGCCGAGAGATGCGTGATAACGCAGCAACTCACTAACTCCATCTCTGAATCGTATAAGGTTTGGAGTATCCTAGACCACCGCATGACAACATGCAATCTATAGTTCTACGAGTCCCCGCGCCATCGTTCTAGTTCAGATCCGCAAGACGTGTAAGACGATTACACATCTTTTGCATCTTCATCCTCACGATTTCTGATTGTTCTTCAGATGCAAATTTCTAACCTGTTGATCGACTATGCTTTGTCCGTGCATCGAGCGGACGTATCAGATGCCCCGCTCAGACTCTTTGATAGAATCATGTCTTCAATGATCACTAACAGCGCTGGAATAAACATATAGTCCATCCAGAATATACTGAGGGTACCGGAGTTCTACACCGTCCGCAGGTAAATGACGGCATATTTTGCCGTAGCCACGAGATGCACCATGACCATGCCACAGAGTATGGCACCTTGCAGGCGCCGATGTTTGCCCAAGCATCAAGAACAATTTGGTAGCCCTCGTGTTTCGCGGTCGTACATGATGATTGACCAGTTTGTGAGACATGGCCGGCACCAAGAAGATCTGCGGCATTCGACATATTCAGCGCCGTGGAGCGAATCAGCAGACGCTTTGACTTTGCGAGTCCCGGACGGAGAGCGGTGATGTTCGAGGCGTGGGTCCGAACTCGATAACATGTGCAGTTACCCAATGCTCGATGAATCTTGTGAAGACGGTCCGACTTGTTGCTGAGATACCCGCATGAGATTCTCCTTGACATTATTTGGAAGTCACGCTTCCACGATATCTGCAACGAGCTTGCCGTTTTGCAGAATGTCTGTCATCGACGACTCGAGCGAAGGGCTCCTTCCCAAAGAACAGTCGATGACAAGTGTGCAGCATAAGGATGCCAGAAATGATCTCCGGTTGAAGATCAAACTTCAGGAACCACTTTTCCAGGGATGTTGTGAGAATCCATTCATACTGCTTGCCAGTCCTTGCTTACGGCGACGCTTTCCAAAGACGCACCGTATGGAGTATTCCAAGTCCGCCGGCGCATGACCTGCTGCACATCATCAAAGCCAATCTTGTACGTCCCACAGAGGCCATTGCAAGACTCCCAGCTGTGGAGCTCTCGCTTTTCGACATTCTGATGAATGAGGTTGTTCCGAGATTCCAGTAGTGGTCAAAATGTGGCGGTCTTCATGACATCGGCGATACATGTCACAGTGGACCTTGCTTGCAACATCTTTGGCTAAGAAGTTGTCTGAAGAAAAGGCACTCACGGTTTTGTAAGGCCGAAGTGTGCGAAACAATAACTTGTGTTTTTTTGCATTTGCGACATGCGCAACTGCTCTTATGTTTTCGTAGACCGGGTCTCCATTTTTTTGACGCAACCATTCGTTTCGATGAAGGGCTTTTGCATGTAAATGCAAGGCTGGCAACATTGTGTGCTGGCAAGTACTCGGCTATCCCCAAAACTGTTTCGATTGGGAGATCGCCGAACTTTCGAAAACTTTTGACGGTCAATAGCGTACCTTTTGCAGCTTTCGGAGCACGACAAGGGTTTGAGAGGAGATACGAGACGAAGTGCGACAGAAGGAGCAACCATCCAGCCACGGACTTGATAGCTTCTTGAGACAGTGCCTGGAGCATTTTGATCAGACAATCCGCTGGTGTCGTTTTGTACAATGATACTGATATACAGTCAGGTTGGAATTCAAGATTGGTCGCAGCGTCTAACTTGCTCAATCGTCGTCATTATCAGAGGTTACCGAAGCCAAGCTGCCACAAACGGATGCAAGTTAACAAAATGCCGCCGAAAATGCACATTTGTATTGCACACGTCAAATTTTCATTGGAATTTGAGTCTCGGCAGTCTCTCGGTGGACAATACTGGTGCAGTGCAAGCGTTTGTGCAATCCCTCAGCAAGCCCCATGTCTGCATAACAACAAGCAATATGTCATAGCCAATCATCATATCCAGGTAATACTAAACAACAACAATTCTACAACCTTCCTCACCCCTCCACACACGTCGCTCTTTCCTCGCCAACCCCTCTTTCCCTGCTTCGAAGTCTTCGGTCTCGACTTCGCCGATTTCTTTGACTTCGAAGGTTGGCAAAGTGACTTCTTCCACCAGAGCACTGATGTCAAATTCACCGCTTACTAGTGGGCAGATGCCGAGTTCGAGAGTGACGGAACTATTGGGTGAGAGGGTAGGCGTACACTGCTGCAATGTGCCGCTGATGAGCAGGCGGCGAGAAATGTCAAGGCTTGTTTCCGAGTTGCTTTGATCCGCGAGTGTCGGTTGAAGACGTAGTAGTGCCTGGATGGTGCCATTGCTTCTGTTGTGGATTGTTGTTTGTAACGTCAGTAAACTCTCGGCTGTTACGACAAACTTGCTGCGGCCAGTCTGCTGCACTTCTTCGCTCTCTGTGGGTACGATGGTCATACGAATATCAATGTCTTGCAGACGTATGGTATCAATCATTTTCGGGCTCATCCTCAGACCACGGAGATCAATGTTGCCGTATCGGTCGGATCCCTTCTCTTCCCATGTACCGCGAAGGTATTTCAGTACTTCCTCTCTGAACCAAAACTGCTCTCTTGTGGCGCGTTCAAGATCTGCAGATACCGGTCCGTCGGCAGAAACTACAAACTGTCGTTGATTTTGCTGAGATAGGATGGGTATAGGAGCGTAAGGATTGGCAATGTGGAGGCGAGGCAGTAATAGCACGAGTCGCGCAATGTGACCTGGATGTACCACTTCATGAACCGTGTAGGCACGATTCCAGCTTTCATCAGCGGACGAAGAGCGCACTTGAACAGATACTGTGAGAGGGTTTGGCCATGAGTTGCGCAAGTCGAGAAGTAGCAGACAGTGCTCTTCATTGCTCGACTCCAAGCCGACGCGATCTAACAGCGTTCGGAATCGATCACTGCCCTTCTCTACCGGGTGCGATGGGGAGCGAGGTGTCTTTGGTCGTTGACCTTGCTCTTGCAGTCCTCGGTTCGTCCAAGCGTAATCAGCAGGAAAATTAGAGAAGTCTATGCGGTGAAGCTGTATGCTCGCATTGACAGTGATGTCAATGGGTACGGCGACTTGGCGGGTGAACGCCCGTCCCTCAACTTCTGCAAACGGCTTGCCCAAATGTGCATAATCAAACATCACTTTGGCAGCCGCAAGACCTGGTTTGCCAAGAACAGTTATCTCGAATGTTGCTTTCTCGCCTGGCGGGATCGTCATGTTTTGACCGCCACCAGAACGAATCCATGAGAACGTTGGATTGTTTGATAATTCAAGCTCAAGTCCATACATGTCCGGCTTGGTCAGCTCTTTGGCAGCCAAGGCAGTATGTATGGATGACGTGAGAGAATCATCGAAAGAGATGTGGAGGAAGTCGACGGCGATGTGTGCTGAGGTGTTTCGAAGAGTGATCTGGAAAGTCTTCTTTTGGCCTTCCAAAACCATCAAGGCGGATTCAGAAAGGTTGAGTTTGTCTAGTACGACATGTGGCTGAGCTTGAATAGCCACAGCAGATACTGTAGTTGGTTGAGGTAGGACTGGGTTTGATGAGCGACCTTTAGAGCTTCTTGCTCGTGTTGCGGATGCTGGGTCACGAGCCGACAGACCAAGTTCCTTCACCTTGCTGGGAAAGTCGGGCTTCCACGGCGACTGGTAGATTGGGAATACTTGGTCTTTGCAGCCGTACACATGGACAGAACATCCAAGAATCTTGATCTGGCCTTCGTCCTTGGCGCGTGCGGTGACCACAACATCCTGAAGTCGGGCAGGGCCCAAGGTAATGGGATGCTCGTCGACCTCGATAGCTGGACCATCTGTCACCAAAGATAGACGGTCAATCCTGACCTCGAAGCCATAAGGATTCTGCAGGGTGATGACCAGTTCTGCAGGTTCACCTACAACAACAATCTTATCTTCCGTCTTGTGTGTTTCCTTGACGAAAGGATTATATAGAAATGGCGATTTGCCAGGCTTGTTGCCGGAATCGAATAGTAGGTCAGACTTGTGTCGTTCACGCAGCTTCTCGTTGTTTGTATCATCGATCCATTGAACATCGCGAACTAGGAAGTCGTCCCAATACAAAGCTCGCACATCTGGCAAGCCGATTTTGTTGGCAGCGTTGATCGTTCGTGACATATTGGATATCAATCTGAGCTGTTCCTCAGTAACCAACGTTACGCGGCGGTTTTGCTCATGTGCAGTCATGGTACCCTGCGGACCAACAACTCGCAATAACAAAGCCGAGAAATGTACAACACCTGGAAGATCTGGCAACGCTTCGCAAAAGTCGATGCATGCTCTAAGTATGTCGATCTTGAGATTGATGCTGCCAAATGACTTGGTGCCTGCAGACTGAGCCGTCAAGGCAATCGTGGCATTGATGAGCACATCAACAGCATTCTCTTGGCCAGCGTCTGAGGCGCCTTTCGTCAAGTCAAGATGGTTGCGATCACGAGCACCATAAGTAGCATGCAGATCTCGTAGAAGATTGCCAAGACCTACTTGTTCGTCATTGGTCGCTGCAGATGGAATACCAGGTCCAAAGGCAGCAGACAGGCTCGCAGCGGGATGAATACCCATCTCAGCAGCACCAACCTTCCTGGCTTGGACAAGGGCTGGTACTAGTAACGTAATCATCTCTTTCACGATGACAGCCTTCTTCCGCTCAAGCCCAAGCATGGACAAGATTGAAACTATGCCTGACTGAATAGCTATTGTATCGGCGAGAGGAACGCCAGCACTTGGCGGTGGGTACGCACGAAGGGCCATATCAGCTATAGCATGTTTCGAAATGCCGCCAGAGAAGCCCGCGTTGACTTTAGGCTGGTACAGAGAGCGACTCGAGGTAGACGCGATCTTTTGCAAAACATTGGAGTCTAGTTCGCCACCTGCGTTTTGGAGGAAGGCCAGCAGCTTAGACATTCTCAAGACAGTCTCCGAATATGCAACAGGAGACATGGGCTCGCCAGCCAGTGTGTTCGTTCTCTCATAAATCGATATGATCATAGGCACCAGATCAGGTAGAAGTCTGGAAGCTCTCGAGGCGGCTTGTTTGGCGGCGGCAGGTTCCTGTTGACCAATGGGCGGCACGCCATCTCTGGTGATTGCAGAAGATATGAGTGAGGAAGATCTGTCGGGGCCAGAGTTGCAGATGGCAGGGATGGGAAAGTCGAAACCAGACCAGATGAGCAGTAGCATGCAGACGACAATACTCTCCAAGCCCTTGGCATACCACAGATAGTCTGTAGCAGTACGGGCCTTGTTTGTGTTCTCGACAAGCTCCCGCCATGCATCGTTCCAGCGTCCGGCCAGCATGTAGAGATTGCCAACAACGATACCAACTCTTGCCTTGCCCTTGTTCTTTGCTTTTTCTTGTGCGCTGGTCGAGCCGAATGCTTGAACCGACATGCGATCTCTATTCGCCATCTTACCGCTGTCAGACCTCGTGTGTGCTCCCATTTCATCGAAGTTCGTGGGTGGACCCCGTGAAGGATGCGTGTCGGAGGGCGAAAAGACAGCAGAGGGATCGGCGGGCGACTCTGGACGTGAAGCTAGCGACAATGAGCGATCGAGATGCGGACGAGAGTCGGACGGGCGGGCAGCAGCTCCTGGCGACTGGACACTGGGTAGAGCCTGGACGGCGGTCGCGTATGTTCCCATCTCTGACAGTAGTTTTGCCGAGATGTCGCACATGATGGTATTCATGGTGGTTGTCTTTGTAGCATGCGAGGGTGGTACGCAGATGGCTGAGTCCAGACTCCAGCTCTCTTGCTGCTCTGCTGTGCAGTCCATGACGAGCAGTTGTGAGACGAGTATCTTGGGGAACTGCTCGGCCAGTTTGTCTGCCACCTCTTGTAGTTCATCCTTGGGCGAAGACTCGTATTCTAGAGCATCTGCAATGCCCAGCACCATCATGGGCTCTCGGAACAAGTCAAAAGGGGCCAGTTGGGTATGCGACGGCGGTGCCATGGAGGTCGAGAAGTTGTATAGGAGCGAACCATTCGGAAAGGCCAGAGGCGAGAAGATGGTCTTGCTGGACCTGCCATCGGGGCTGATGTCTCCTAGTCGTACGCTGTCATGTTGGTGTAGTCGGTCCAGGAAGGTCATAAAGCGCTGCTTCTTGATGCGCCCGGCAGGAAGGACGAGCACCCGCACGCGCGCCGGCGCGATGGGTGAAAGAGGGTCGTTTGACATATCCTCATGACACGGTGCGTATTGCTATACCATGCTTGTTTGGCACGAGCACCAAGATGTAATAACAAAGGTACTTGACTGTTACCCTGAGCCAATCACCGCTTTCCCTGCCCGCTGCTCCTCCGGGGTTTTGTTAGCAAGCGCAATGTGCTTTCCTACTCAGCGTAGCTTTAGCCGTTTAGATAAGACCATGTTGGCGTGACTCAGTATGCTTTGACAGATGGAGCACGCCAGGTAGATTCACATATATTGACTGCTCCAGTCTGCTTGTCACGAGTTTCTGTGAGAAGATGATAGTTCTTTCTGCAACAGTCAGGCTGACATCGGGAGTTGTGCTCGATAGGAGACCCGTGACGCTCGTTATCGACTCCTTCCTCCACAACTTCTCCACATTCTCGAGTCTATCTCATACAAATCACTATGACACCCTCACGATAGCTATCGTATCGCCGACCACTAATTCTTCATTCGTATGCTGCAGCATGAGAATCATATTATCTAGAATCTTTATAGACCACACGTCAAGAGCGCTCCTCATCACGCCTCAGTCGCACGCCATCTGTTGAAACTTGCCTCCGCGAAACATCTTGCTCCATGAGGGAGCCGTGACCTGACCCGATCCCCTTATCATGGCTCTACTTCGAGGCCTTCGGGACCCGTACGAGAGGAACTTCCTGGCTGCCCCGAGACCCAGATTCAACAGAAAGTAGGTAAGCTTCCGTCCACTTGGTGCTCGCACTGTACGACTCGACGCCGACGGCAAGTCGCGTCAACGCGGCTAACGGCGGGGCATCGACCATGCCCAATTTCTATCCTACCAGCACGCTCTCTTAGCTATCATTCAAAAATGCCAATGCTAAGCAAGATATACAGCGCCTCATCAAAAGTCTCTATTCCAATATCCTTGGCCTCATCAAAATCAGAAAAGCCACAATATCATCTCAAAAATCTGCTTCGAGAAGTAGACGCCGATGACCCGGAAAAAGATCTCGTTCAACTTCAACAAAGGATATGTGACTCGATAGAGGATTTTCCGGTGCCTGATGTACTCAAAGTCTTTCGCGCTGCCGAGAAGCTTCTTCGTGAAGAAGAGCTTACAAAGACGGATCTTGGTCTAGAAATCATCGCGAAGCTCGCTTTCAAGCCAGAGTGTACGCCAGCAAATCGCCTACACTTCTTCTACACGCTATATCAAGATGGGACCACAAATCGCTATACCGATTTTCCCTCCTATCTTCTTGCGATACTGACCGACAACGGCCGCCAGCTCGAAGGATTTGAGCCATTGTTAACGGGCTTGATACCGGCGCTGCTCAACGAAGCAGATTCCGAGTTTGCTCTGAAAGATATCAAAAGGAGCGAAGCACGAGAATCTGGCTCGAATGTATCGACCTCACTTGACTTGGTTAATAATCTCGTCAAGTATAATGCCAGGTTCTTTCGCGACTCGGACATCACATCATTAGTCCAGGGAATGTTCAATCTACGGTATAGACTGGCTTTTGGCGATCCTGAAAAGATATGTGATATTCTGGGCACCTTGATCATCTACACCCACATTCCCAAACAGGCAGTACCGAACGCTACCAGGACCTTGTGTTTCATGAGAGGAAGAAAAGGTCTCGAAGAGAAGACAAGCAAAACCTTTTCATATTTCATGAATACTCATCTGAAGGACGAGACAATCGAAAGTCTTCTTCAGAGATTCGAGGATGAGGACACCTGCCCTAAAGAGGCCACCGGAGCTGCTGAACTACTCAAATTGTCATTAGAGAATGTAACGACGCGCCACTCAATCGACTTGGACATCAACCGATTAATGGATGCACTTGCGAGAACGGTACCGGACGAGATCGCGTCGGCTTATGCTAGGCTACGTTTGGACCTCGTGAAGGTTCTTGTTGAGGACACAGAGATGCAACAGAAACTTCTTGCAGCACCCGACTGGATACATATACAAGAGGCAATTATTCGAAACGCCAAAGCCCCACTCGAGTCCCTCGCTGTGGGTCTGAACAGAGAGGATGGAAGTTTGGATCGTTTCATGAAGGATCGCGAGCATAGAAGAGAAACCGTTCGTGGCATCATATCCTGCTTGGAGCATCTGGAAGGCATCAGTCTTCAGCAGTCTAGAACACTACGAAGGATCGCGCTTTACGTGGCGCCGTGGTTGACGGAACAACAGTCGATGAAGCTAATCTCTGCTTACCAACCGTCTTCTTTCCGCATCTCGATTGGTAACTGGCTGGGCGAGATCAAGGAACTGGCTAACCACTTCATTTTCAACACATCATGTCATCTCACGCTTCGTCAGAAGGCTCTGAGGGTTATAAAGTCCGCATGGCGTACAGCTCAACAACTAGGCGAAGAAGAAGCGACCAATACATGTCGCGATCTCATGATGACCGCCCTGGACAATGAGACAAACTACGCTTTCAGGGGCAATTTGGTACATGTTTTGCTGTGCTTTACATTGGGCGTAACCGATGAGATCTTCTATCGAACTTTGGACGTGTTCGTCAAATCGGCTCGTACAGGTTGCTTCCATGAGCTTATCGAAATACCCTTCTTCGCTGAGCCTGAAGCCCATACGGAAACGAAGACCGACAACTCATCAAATCGACCACAAGACGAAGAGCTACCGTCAATTTTACCCGATGCTGGTCTGGTGGTCTTGTTAATGAGGAGCAGTGTTGATCAGCTTGAAAGATCGCGGAGAGTGTACTCTGAGATTCTTCAATTGATTGCCATCCCTGAGCGACCAGCCGAGTCCACTGTCATGTTGCTCCGAGGTCTCTTTCGCATCCGAAGTGATTTGGATCACAGAATTTTCTTCCTTGCAAACTCAGAGGGCGAAAGTCTTGCAAAAGTTCTTCACAGAAATGCCGACTCTCCTTTCTTGCAATCGCGCAGATCATCTCTACAGTCTGGTGTATCAATAATGCCACCCGTTTGGAAGTATGGCGACATTCACGGACTGCCCGAGAACCCTCCTTCGACAGTGAGCGCTGTACTGCGATCAGAATCGAAACCGGTAGATGGTGTTGACTGCAGTCTCGACATGAGATCGTGGCTTGAGACAATCATTCAGCTGTTGGATTCAGCAAGCTGTGATTGGGAAGTCTACAGCTACATCATCGTTCACGTCGGTCCTCAAGTCTCTAACCAGTCATTGTTTGCCGAGAACATTTACGAAATCAGATTGCTAAGGAACCTCGTCTGTAACAAGATACAGACTCAAACGATATTCAGGCCACCAGAAACCTCAAATCTACGACAAGGCGACGTGGCTTTGTGTCTGTATCACATTCTCACAACCTGTATCGGATACCATTGGCGCTTCCCCCGGAAAGAGAACGTTGATACCGTCACGACTCTTGTCAGAGGTTTAACGTTGTGGGATCGTACTACGATAGCTTGTGTCAATGCGCTGACATTGAGTTGTTACGAGTTGCCAGTTTCGTTGAGTCGAGATCTTGTACGTATCGTGGCGCAGATGTCCACCATCGTTACAAAGTCCGACTCAGCAATTCATGTGCTTGAATTCTTAGCCGGCTTGTCACGAATTGATGAGCTTGTCAATCAGTTTCACGGTGATGAGATCAAGACCGTCTTCGGTGTATGCTTCAGTTACATCGATTATGCCAGAGGTAAAAAGTTTGACGAACAAAACCGCTCACGGCAAGCGGGAGGGCCACCTACCAGGAACTCTTCGATCGTGGACAGCAACTACCGTCCATCTACCGAAGACATTCCACAGTACGTCTTTGCGCTCAGTTACCATGTCATCACTTTCTGGTTCCTCGCCTTGAGCAAAGAAGATCAGAAGAGACACTTTCCTTGGATGGAGCAGAGACTTTTGTCCCCCGACCAATCTGGACAGGTACTTGACGAAGCCATCGTCACTGTTGACCATATCTGGCGAGTCACAGTTGGCAAGGATGTCGTGAAACCACTCCCTCTGGAACTCGGTACGACGGAGTCATCAGCAGATCCGGTGACGCAAACATGGGTTTCAGAATTTTGTATTCTGACCATAAAGTGCCACCTCGACAACGGACTAGTCGAAGTGATCGAGCGAAGGAGTTCGGGCACCGATGAAAGCCATTTTGTCTACGCCGGCTCGGAACCACTATCCCCAGATCTCATCTACCAGGAAAGGTTTGCGACAGCCATCAACGGCAACTTCAAGAGCGATCTGGAGGTTGTCATCCTGCCTACAACCGATGCTACACGTCGTGCTCTTGGTATATTCGACCGTATATCACCAATCGATTTTTTCAAAGCTGGTGTCATCTACATTGGCGAGAATCAAACCCACGAACACGAAATTCTGGCGAATGTATCCGGCTCTCCAGATTATAATCTCTTTGTTGCAGGCCTTGGCGAGCGCGTGCCGTTGCAGAACAACCGCAACAACATGGCCGGCCTCGATACTAGCGAAGGCATATTCGACGGCCGAAGCACCCTCTGCCACAGCGATACAATCACCACCCTAAACTACCACGTCACAACCATGATGCCCACAAATCGCGAGATGGACCCTCAGTGCACGAGAAAGAAGTCACATATCGGAAACGACTATGTCAATATCATCTTCAACAACAGCGGGTTGGAGTTCGATTTCAATACCTTCCCGTCTCAGTTCAATTACGTATACATCGTTGTTGTGCCTGAAGCAAGACAAACATTCATCCAGACAAGAACACGTTCGCATAACACCGGCTGGTATGAAGACTCATGGTTCAAAGTCCGCGTCTTGACACGCCATGATTTCCCTGACATCTCATCAGCGGCAGAGACGGTGGTCGTATCCGGTGCGGCGTTGAGTTCTTATGTGAGAAACTTGGCACTTAATGCTGAAGAGTTCTGTCGAGTGTGGGGTAATAGGGGTATGGGCGAATTGCCTAGTACTTGGAGGAGTAGATTGCAGCAGATCAGGATGTTGAGGGAAAGAAACGTGCCAAAGAAGGAGGAGAAGACTTGATATGTGCCGCTCTCAGTGGAGGCCACCTTGAAACATACCAAAACTGTGCATTTCTGCAAGGCTATACGCGTGACAAATCAGCACACGGGAGGCCAGTTAAAAATATCCGAGACTTTCCCAACCTCCATCTTCTACATTCACAACCACTCCACTCTATCTTCCATGTAACAAAGAGGCAGCAGAAAACTCCACAAATTCTCTTCATCGTCATTGCCAATCGCCGGTATAATCTGCACCTGCCACAACAAAACCCCGTCAGCCATTACCGTTTTTCTTTCGAATACAATCTTTTTGCGGAAAAAAAAATAACTTGACTAGAATATCACCGTACCTTTCCAATCAGCTTTCCTGAAAAAGGCCTCCTTCAAACCGCGTCATGTCACTGCCACACCCACCATAAAACCCAACATATAATCGCCAGTGTGAGGTTTACGAATTCGAACTTGTGCCATTCCTCATAGGACTTGTTGAACAGATGACCCTTTGCCAGCCATTCGGGCTGTATGACTTCATCACCGAGACTTCCAACAACATCATCCATCATTTGTTCAGAAATCATCATCACAGCACCGGTGCTCAGTTTATCCTTCCACAGATTTGAAGAGTGGTATTCGAGGTCGAACAGGCATATGTATTGGAGTGTTCTCGTGCGGAGGTGGAAGTGGTGGGGTCCGCATAGGTGTTTTATATGTGGGGATTTATGATATCGTTTGCATGTTCGTGAGAACAGGGTTCGTTGTGCTGGGTTCAAGTGGTCGAGTATGCAGAGGATTATTTCGATGGGGAGGTTTTGTAATACTTTCTTGGTTCGGCGATGTAGAAGTTTTCTTAGGATGCGTGGTATGCGGTGAGTTAATGCTGTTGCCATTATCGGCAAGGAGTGTTGCGACGCTTGATAGAAAATAATACAATGTAGTTGGTTTCGAAATTGTTGTGATAAAGTGTGCTGTTATGGAAAGCTTTTTTGAGATGCAAGGTTGTGACATGGTGATTCCTTGATAGGGTGTTGAGGATTCCCGTAGAATACAAACTCAAATGCGTGCATTCGTATGTCAGCGCCAAACACAGGCTCAAAATCAGTGAAGCAACGTGGGCGGTCATGGGCTTTGCCGCCAGCGAACCCACCACTCTCAGTAATCTGCTTGCTCCTTCATCTGGTTGATTAAGATGCAGGATGCTTTCCAAATTCATGCGATCATCCAAAGAGAGCCAGATTCCGCTGATAAGACTACTACACTCTCGGTGGCCTGGCTGCCTGAAAACCAATTTCCAAACTATCGAAAGGCAAGATGCTTCTGAGATACATGCGAGAGTGTCATGAAGCAACTGGATACCGGTAATCAAAATACACCAAGCGCTATCTCAGCGAACCCGGCGCCTGTTGATGTCGTTGTCAAACTGCATAATACTTTCCAGATCGTTGAAAATGCCCAGTAGAGTGCGAGACCTCTCATAATCACACTAGGATTGAGCTTCCGTAATGCTTCGTGCTAGCAGATCTTTATTCCTTGTCGCACGACCAGATTTTTAGTCCGATACGAAGATGTATCTTTCCTAGTTTGGATCAAAATTTCAGGACTACTCGTGACCAGACTCGTCGAACGGATCGTTTGAAGAGTACACAATCCTGTGTGCAGATTTCAAGTGTTTCAGGCAGACAGGGAGCGTTAGCCACTTATCGTGACTATAGTCTTCACTGGGCGAGATCATACGCACCTGCATAGCTATCAGAAAGCAACTTTTAAGTTTTGATGATCATGATGCATTGTCCATACCTTTCTACCACTTTTCAAAACGACTTTTTTCACACGCGTTATTTTCTGCCACGCGACCACCAGCACCCAGCCCAGAGAAGACAACAGAAACGGCAACACCGTATAAATGAACACAGGGTCTCTGAGTAGCGACTTCTCGAAATTGGGATACCGCACGTCCAGGAGGAAGCTTCGAGCCAGACAGGCCGGCTGCAACAGTCGTTTGCTCATAGTCATGGCGATGGCATCTAGCATAGCTTCAGGGAAAACAAGCATACTGCCGTCGAGTAACTTTGTTTGCCAGTCGATTTTTCTGCCGAGTATCGCCCAGCGGCCTGGTGAGCACCACTCGCAGCCGTAAATCCTAATCAACTGGAGTGTCCTTGTCTTGACGCCGAAACAATCACCGCAGGAGTGCTTGATAATCGGATCTGCTCGGAAGGCTTTGCATGTGTATGCGAAGAGGGTACGATCGACGGGGTCCAGAAAATCCAGGATCCAGAGTATGACATCGATGGGCAGATCTTGAATTCGCACTGGAAGTTTGGTTTTTCGTCGACGATGGAGCAAGACTTGCTTCAGGATATATGGTAAACGAAGTTTACAATTCGTCATGGTGATTTGAGACTCGGTCCAGGTATCAAGGTATGCGTCGCCTAGCGAAGTTATATAGGTTGACGTAGACAAGCGAAGAAAATTTTAAGACGGCCCTTGCGACGAGCGTTGCTGCAAAGAAAACCGTGTGTGGGTAGTGAAATGACGCATTGAGTTGTTTTTAGAGACCGCTAAGTAGCAGCAACTGAGCAAGATAGATAAGAATGATGAGGTAACGTACAACTTCGAAATTCGAAGGTGCCGATATCGAAAGTCGACCATGGGGTTGAGACTCTTTCATGTTCATTTTGTGGTTCCTCGAGATGCTGGTTCGTGATGGGTGGTGAAAGAGCGAGACTGCGGACAACAGTGGATTGTCGAGAATTGGCGCCTTCCTTGAAGTTCGAACTTCTAAGTCTTCCCCTGCCAAGGCTTAACGCGTATATAGCTGAAGGATTGCAGAGTTTCTTCCATGTCTAGTACAGCTCCGGTGAGAGTGCGTCCAAAAAGTCATAAAGGTTTACAGCCCCGCTACTTCTTATCTTTATCTTCACTCCCCTATCCCTCTTTCCTTCCCGTTCCACGCAGAATGGCAAAAAGCTTTCGCACTTTCAATGAGCTTCCGCTGGAATTAGTCCTCGACATCGCCGAGCACTTACCAGCACACAACGTCGCTAGTCTTGCGTTGACATGCAAGTCTCTCTATGAGAACAAAGACCTGAGCTCGCTTTGGAGACCTAGCTTGTGCGAATCAGGATGGCCTGCCAACTGCGATGCGCACCCACTTGTGTTCAACCACGAACAACTGTTTTTGCAAGCTCTCTTGGGGAAAGACAGTCCTGATGAACAAAATAATTACTTGCAAACCAATGCTCTTCGGTGGCCTAGCTGGAACCACAACCTCACCCTCGACGAACTGTATCACATCATGCGTCCATTAGACTGGAAGAAAGTGTATGGAGCGCCGTTGGAAAGCATCGCTGTACACACTGATTGGGAGCAGGTGAAATAATCTGTAGAAAGTTCAGCGCAAACTCAATGTCCCAGGCCCATTGCTATGCTGAGCGGCAATGTGAAGTCCGCGATCAGTAATATCTCCGACTGGTCGCCGTCGTTTTTTACGTGTACTGGGGACCTCGGATATAATCGCTGGACATCTCAGGCGATGCCAACGTCATTGCTAGTTCTTTCTGAAGTTTCTCTCTGTTTCGTAGCTTCTGATGAGACAATATCGCGCAGCGTGATGTTGTTCAAAGTATTCCAAAAACTTCTTGCACGACCCAATAGCGCATCATGCTTCTCGTCAGCATCATGGCAGTTTCTTCAGATCCGAAGCTATACTCACTGGAGTTAGCTCTGGCTTTTTTGACGTCTTCATCATGGATCGAGAATGCTCGTGGTCGATGTCTCTGTTCGCATGTCTCTTGTAACGCCGATATGACAGTGCCCATGTCATACCCAAGACCTGCGCACCTTTCCCAAAACTGCAAGGTTTGGTTGAGAAGTCGTGCAGATTGTCCATGTTGATTGCCTGGGCTAACAATGGAGTGAGCAATGCAGTACAGCAAGCAGCCACTTTTCGCTTTGTCAGGGCATTGCAGAAGCGCCATGAAAATCATCTCAACAACTGATAGCGCTGGCCTGTACGATACGACCGGAGGGAAATCCAAGACTTGGTGGTTGCGCGACGAGCCGTCTCAAAAGTACATAATAGCGCAATCAAGCAGTGACTGTCACACCAGAAATGCAGGCTCCCGAGACGTGATACCAGATCTTCGAGCTTTACCTGGTTATGAGGAGCGGTGTTCTGCGGGAGGCTCTGTAGACATCCGTTCCCACCTGTAACAGAACGATAGAGGAATCGTGTTGATACGATATACAGGGCCAGGTGGGTGGGTGTGAGTGGTACTCGGCGGTCGGGCCGCTCAGATTCAGCGCTCAGTCGGTTCGGTTTTGTTTGCAAAGCCTCCCCATACTCGTAAATTGTGCTTCTGTAACCTTGAAAACATTCACGGTCAGGAGTGACGGCTTCGGTGTTGTCGCATGAAGTGTGTTGTTTTAGCGATGGGAACGGCAGTTGGAAGCCGAGGTTGACTTCAAGCGCCCCTCCGACCAACTTCACGGGTCCTTGCCTGTCGGCTGGCGTCCAATGCTCCGAGGCCAAGTATAAAACTTTCCAGACGATCTGCGTCAGCACCCGACTACAGTGGGCATGAGACTGTGATGTTGCACGAGCTGCACGCCATCAGTTCAACATTGGCTTTTTCTGCACAACCTCTTAACGGGTGACTGCGGAAACCCGAAAACTTGACCCCCTTGGGATCGTCTACGCAGGAACGCTGCATCTTATCCCGCTTGGCACATATAATGTTCCTGACAGTGTGGATATTTGGTGCTGGGATACTGCGGCTCGCTGGATGTGAGAGATCGTCTTCGATGAACCAAAACTCGATAGACTGGCGGTACGATGGCGTTCTTGCCTGGCATAGCGTGTGCGTGCATGGTAGAGAGGGCAAGGACGGGAAGATGATGTGTCGCATGGCATGGCCACAGTCATATATATTCCCAATAGACCTCACAGCCCCATTACCCTTCTTCCCGTGTTACACTCTTCGGCTTTCTGTTATCTGCCGTTTTCAAGGGCTCCCCGCATCTTTTCTTTGTTCACCACACTCTCGTGCTGGTATCAGAGCGCCATGGCAGAAGCTCTAACAGTGCCTCTTCCTTTGGCCGACGAGAAGGCTCGGAAGTCGTCCCTGGAGCAGTCTCAGAATGATTCACTGGAATCCATTGAGAGGATCAGAGAGGTCGATCCTGATATCGAGAGAAGAGTCGTACGCAAGTGTGACTGGTGGGTTGTGCCTGCTCCAACTGTTATGTTCATGCTGTCTTTCATCGATCGGTAAGCCTAATTTATTCGACTCTGCAGAGGATTCAGGACTGACGATATGAGCTCAGAGTCAACATCGCGAATGCCAAGATTGAGGGTATGTTGACCGACCTTCACATGGTCAAACACGACTACAACATCGCCTTGTTCATCGTCTTCATTCCATTCATCCTCTGCGAGACTCCTAGCAACATGATCTTGAAGCGCATCACTCCACGCGTTTGGCTGAGCTTCTTGCTGTTCGGCTGCGGGCTCATGGCCATTTGTCAAGGCGTGACAGGATCTTTCGGTGGTCTGGTCGCATGTCGGTTTGTTCTTGGTATCTTCGAAGCTGGCATTTCTCCGGGAAGTATACTCCTCATCACCATGTACTACCGTCGCGAAGAGCTGCCTCGCAGAATCTGCTGGTGGTATATGTCGGGCACCATAGCAGGAGCTTTCGGCGGTCTGCTCGCATACGCTTTGGCAAACATGTAAGCAGCCACAAGCTTATTGTGTACTTATGCTGATGAGCACAGGAGCGGAGTCAGAGGATACAGCGGATGGAGATGGTCAGTCGATTGTCTTTTACTTCCTGACAAGAGCTGACAAGCTGTGTAGGATCTTCATCATCGAAGGATGTGTTACCGTAGTCATGAGCATAGTCATGTACTGGTGGCTTGCAGACTGGCCAGCGGACTGCCGCTTCTTGACTCCGGACGAGCATAAAGTGCTCATGTGGCGCCTCATGGACGACAGCGAAGGCGACGCCAAGATGAATCGCGTGAACTGGTCCAGGTGTGCGAGAGATTGGAAAGTCTGGGTTGCGTAAGTCTTCGCATCTTGGGTCTGCTCAAAGTCACTGACGTTTGCGAACAGCACTGTCATGTACTTCGGTATCGTAGCTCTTAACTACTCAACCAACAACTTCAACCCGACTCTTCTGAAGGAGCTTGGCTACACATCTGCAGCAGCTCAGGTCAGTAATGTTAGCAGTATTCGCAGACCGAGTGCTGACAAAACCAGATCCACTCTATCCCTCTGTATGTTGTCGCCAGTGCCTTCTGTCTTGGCTCGTGTTATCTATCGACATACGTGAATAACAGGTTCTGGCCATTGCAGTCCGGGGTGCTCCTCGGCAGCGTTGGCTTCGTTATCCTTCTTGCTCAAAGATCACCTGCGATTGGGCCTCACATCGCGTACATGGCGCTCTTCTTCATCACCAGTGCAGGCTACATTGTTCAGCCAATGGTCGTGTCATGGGTCATGAACAACGCCTCTGGGCATTACAAAAGGGCGTTCACCTCAGGCACCATGATCGGCCTGGGAAATGCTGGCGGGCTGGTATCGAGCAATGTCTTCTTCCAGGAAGAGTCGCCTTACTACCAGACTGGATATGGCACGTCGTTGGCATTGCTGATTTTGACGTCTGTCGCGGCGGTAGTCTTCTATGTCGGGCTCAAGAGGGAAAATGCGAAAAGAGACGCTGGCGAGCGTGACCACCGTCTACAGCTGGCAGATGCTGACAATCTTGGGGATGACCATCCTTCTTTCCGCTTCAGCTTCTGAGAATGACGAAGATTTCGAAAGTTGGGAGATACAAGCTCCAAGGCTTCCTGTAGAGAAGAGTCTCTGTCGCAAGGCGGAAGTTCACGAGACACGATCAGCGTTCATGTTGGGTCTTTCTTTCTGGCGCAATAGGACATAGGTATTTTGTTCGAGAATCGAAACTCGTTACACAATTTGCTGAATGCATTGCTTTGGAAGACAATAGTGGGAGAGGTTGGGAGTAGCGCGTAGAAGAGGCTGGTGATTGACATCACCGTCTAATGGTCCGTGCAGAAACACCTCACCTTTGGTCGCGCTTCACGCGCCTTTCTTCTTTCTCCTTTCAAACTTCATTTCACATTCCCCAAGTGATGATTGCGACCAGAGATACCGCCGTCACTACGGTCTGGTCTGTGGATTGATAGTCGATGGAGCCAGAGTACCTGAGATTCAGGCAAACGAGGAGAACACGAGACCGTCTCAAAACCGCTTGGTTACAGTGGCCATCATCAGTAGTATTTGCATAGGTATGTTCTCCTACATTGGCTACGGTACCTCTCTTCGCCTTGATTCGAAACGTAGGGGCTTTGAGGCTTGCCAGAGAGTATCGCTCCTGCCTGCCTCAGATGATCATACCCCTCGTCCTGATTGCCGGCAGGACGCAGCTTCCCGAGTGCCATCAAATCTGTGACACCCAATCGTTCGTCCCGTCGGAGTAGGCGTTTGTGAAATTGGGCTTGTTGAAGGAACTACTGGCTGTCCTCGAGTGATTGCTTGCGTCGAGGACTTCACTTTAGCTGTGAAAGTTCCTATTGTCGTTTGTAAGATTCTTCAATGTCAGTCACTGCGAGTCGTCATTGTTTGCAGCGCCTTCTCGACTCGACATGACCTCGTTGCTTCCCTAAAAGTTCTCAAATTACTCGAATCTCTCTTTCTATCTGCGCATACTATTTCTCGACACTCTGTAAAACCAAGCCAAAAGAGACTGGTTCGCGCCTGCCGCAATGGCCCCAATTCAGTCTTTGGACCTCTGGTCAAATCTCATCACCCGCACTGCTAGCGTACACCACACTCGAGTGCCTCTTATCCAAGGCGTTGCCATTGGCCTCGTTTCGCTGGCATTTGTCATCTGCACATTGCGCCTCGCCATCCGCTTGAGCAGACACACCACAAGCTATGAAGATGGTTTCATCGCATTCGCCATGGTAGGTTTGCATACATCACCAAAAAATTCTCTTGCTGACACTTTCGAAGCTCTTCTCGGTCTTGGAAAGCGCAGTTGCCTATCTGTGTATGTCAACATCATTTTTTTCGAGTCGACTTCCTCTAATTTCCCAAAAGCAGCTCAAAATGGCTACGGAGCTCTTGTGTCTACTCTATCCGATAAACAGCTAGCTAGAGCTCTCATGGTATGCCTTTCCCTCACAATGAATGATCGTATTGCTAACATCAACAGTGGTTCTGGTGGGCTCAAGTAATGTACAAACTCACCATCTGGCCTACTAAGCTCTCGATCCTCTTCCTCTACCTCCGCGTCTTCGGTGACACACCCAACGTCACTTCGTTTGGTGTTAATTTCCGCAAATTTGTGTACGGACTTATGGCCTTCTCCGCCGTCTTCTGTGTCATCACACTGATCGTCAACGTTCTCACATGCATTCCTGTCAAGCACTACTGGGACAAGAATTCTTCTGGCCATTGTGGCGTCGACCCCTTCAGCTGGTGGCTGTCACAGTCTCTTCTCAACACCATATCTGATATACTGATTCTTGTCTTGCCTATGCCGCTTGTCAAGAATCTGCTTCAGATCCCGGCCCGTCAGAAGCTCGGTCTTTGCTTGGTCTTTGGACTCGGCGGCTTGTAAGTTACTATCCCTCCTTCATTCTCCCAGCTCTAACACAGTGTAGTGTGGTCATTGTGACTATTATGCGTATCACGACTTTCAAGTCAGGAGGCTTGGGCGATGACATAACTTGTAAGTTTCCACTTCTCAGGCCTTCCAGAAAAGACACTCGAGCAAGGTGCTGACTACAACACAGATGACGGTGCTGTCACGCTATGCTGGACTCTAGTCGAAACCAACGTGGCCATCATCTGCGCCTGTTTGCCGCTGCTTCGCCCATTCATCGCTCGCATGATTCCTGGATTCTGTGGCCGCTCTGGTCTTCGCAGCACCAACAGCTACCCCATGGTCCAGCCCACCACAACAGACGATGCTACTGGCAAGCCACGCAGCAGCCATGTCCCCGAAAGAATGCGCCCTCGCTCATGGGTTGGCATTGAGACGGTCATAGGTCATGGCTCGGAGCAAACCTCTGGTGTCGGCATCCACAAGCAGATGGATGTTGACATAACCACGGAGGCTGTGAGCATCTGCGGCACCGATTCTCTGCGCCGCCTCACCTGTCAACATGACGAAGTCACGATCAACGATTCCAGAGACTCAGAGTCTACGACTGAACGCAAATAGAATATGTCTGACATGAAGCTCGACAGGGTTGGAAGATGGCTGTTCGCATGAATTTGGGTGGTAGTTACTAAATCGAGCAAACGGATCTTTTTCACTTTCTCCCCTCATCTCGCCATTCCCACATGCATTCGTGAATTCAGTCGAGACTCAGCGCGACATGAACGCACATGTCAGGGTTGTATGTTCAACAATGCTTGCAGCGATTGGTGATGGTATAACTGCTCAGCAACACATATTCAGCTGCACATAATGTGTGCATTCCATGCTTTGATGACAGGGTTTACTGCTGGTTGATGCTCAGGCAAGCATTAAGCTCTAACGTCGCTCCCGTGGCAAAAATGTGGTTTTGGAATGTGTTATGTGAAATACGGGATGTTAATGCATTGATGGTTGTGGAAATTCTGGACAAGCTGGTCTGAAAAGCATTATACTGCTATAACGCGTCGACCACCTTCCACATCCACTCAACTTATATGACAGACATTAGATAAATATCTCAGATACGAGATATACATTTAACTATAGAACAAAAGTACGTTGCCGTGGAGTTATGCTGCCGGGCACCTCGTAAAGGCTTGTTTTGGGTGTGACCCTGTCGTGAAGCTTTTCCACGGAGGCCAGATCACGACGTATCTCTTTCTTGGTGTCTCTCTTCAATTCAACACCATGTGTATTCAAATCAGCAGGAGCCCGGGCACATATCGAACCATGCGATGCTTCGCAGGCAGCTGCTATCCTGGAAGATGGATATGATGAGATTCACAAAGTCACTGCGGGGAAGGTAGACGGTGGAAGGAGGGAAGACAAGGGAAGAAACCGTTGTAGAGGCCTTTCACGACAATTGTTCTCTTGGTCAGCGACGGAAGATCTTACTTCGACCTCTGCGTTGTACAATATCGAACAACAAGGGGATCTGCGGCAATAGAAGAGTTTATAGATGATCTGATAGAGAAACAAAGGTAGATAAAAATAGCTGCCAACTGGCCTCGAATGTTGAGCGCGGGCGGACAACCCCTGGGCTTGGCAGCGGGAACGCGTCGCTCCCGAACTTGGGAGTGGGAGCTTCTTTGGAGAGGAAAGTGGCCGTTCCATCAGCTCCACGCTGGCATCTTGAAAGGGGTGCATTCTCGTTCTCGTTTCCCTAGGATCGATCCTTTAGAGACGTTTCTCCCTCTTCCTTTCTTCTTCAACTTGTTGTAATCCTTTCTTCCTTTTCGTCCACCCGACGACTTTGGCCCCCTTCTTAATTTTTGTTGCTTCTTTTCCGTTGCTTGTGCCGATTCGAGCTCCAGCTAGCTTGAGTAGGCGCTTCTGAAAAAGCAGGGCCAAGCACATACGCCCAAACAGGCCGACTTTCTGATATCGAAACCGCCACGTTTCCTCATCCAACATGGCTGCGACAAATCAAGGATTCGCAACAGGCGCAGACCGCGATGCCGCGGAGTTGAGAAGAAGAGCAGGCGCTCCCGCACAGAATGGCGCTGTCCAACAGCAGCCCATCATTGATGACAAGAAGAAGCAGCAGGTAAGCAGAGCTCCTCCAGATTGACCATGCATGGACTGACGCACATCCTCCAGGCTAAGAGCATTGTAAATGTCATCGACGACTGGGAGCCCATCTTCGCACCCATCATCTTCACTGCACTCGCCTTCTTCACCCGTCTTTGGAAGATCGGTCTTTCGCCCATTGTCACCTGGGACGAAGCGCATTTCGGCAAGTTCGGCTCGCACTACCTGCAGCGCGAGTTTTACTTCGATGTCCACCCTCCGCTGGGAAAGATGCTGGTTGGCCTTTCGGGCTACCTGGCCGGATACAATGGCACCTTCGAGTTCAAGTCCGGTGATACTTATCCCGAGGAGATCAACTACGTCTTTATGCGCCAGTTCAACGCAGCTTTCGGAGCTCTGTGCATTCCTTTGGCATACTACACGGCTAAGGAGCTCAACTTCCGCAAGACCACTGCCTGGTTCGTCACCCTGATGGTTCTGTTCGAGAACTCGTACGCCACCATCAGTCGCTTCATTCTTCTCGACTCTATGCTTCTCTTCTTCACCTTCACCACCGTTCTCTGCTGGGCCCGTTTCCACAGACTCCAAAGGCAGCCTTTCTCTGCCCAGTGGCTTCTCTGGCTTACGCTCAGCGGTCTCTCGATCGGCTGTGTGTGCAGTGTCAAGTGGGTCGGTATGTTCGGAACTGCTTTGGTTGGTCTTTACACAATTGAGGACCTGTGGAACAAGTTCGGTGACCTCAGAATGCCCAAGGTATGTTGCAACATTCTGGTTACGAAAAGGCTGATCCGCTGACATATTTTACAGACTGAGCTCGCTGCTCACGTTGGCTTCCGCGTCGTCGGCCTGATCGTCATCCCCATGATCGTCTACATGTTCTCCTTCTACATGCACTTCCTGATCCTCGAGAACAGCGGACCAGGCGATGCTCAGATGAGCTCTCTCTTCCAGGCCAACCTTAAGGGTACTGAGGTCGGAGTTGACAGCCCTCTCGAGGTTGCTCTTGGCTCTCGTGCCACACTCAAGAACATGGGATACGGTGGTGGTCTTCTGCACTCGCATATTCAGACATTCCCCGAGGGCTCGCAACAGCAGCAAATCACTTGCTACCACCACAAGGATGCCAACAACGACTGGTTCTTCTACCCCAACCGTCACGAGCCCGAGTTCGATGCCGACGCTCCTCTTAAGTATGTTGGCAACGGCGATGTCATTCGTCTGATCCACGCCCAAACTGGCCGTAACCTGCACTCGCACTCTATCGCCGCTCCCGTCACCAAGGCCGACTACGAAGTTTCTTGCTACGGCAACACCACCGTCGGCGACACCAAGGACCACTGGGTTGTCGAGGTTGTCAACGACGCTTCTTCGCGCGATTACTCCAAGATCCGCACTCTGACTACCGCCTTCCGTCTCAGACACATCGACCTCAACTGCTACCTCCGCGCTGGCAACGTCAACCTGCCTCAGTGGGGTTTCAAGCAGATTGAGACCACCTGTGTCAAAGAGAACCACCCTCGCGATGTCTACACCCACTGGAACGTCGAGTCTCACTGGAACGAGAAGCTTCCCGCTGCCGACACTGGCGCCTACAAATCTCCTTTCCTTCGTGACTTCATCCACCTGAACGTCGCCATGATGACTTCTAACAACGCCCTTGTCCCTGATCCGGACAAGCAGGACGACCTTGCCTCTGCTCCTTGGCAGTGGCCTCTTCTCAATGTTGGTCTCCGCATGTGCGGCTGGGACGACCACATTGTCAAGTACTTCCTTCTTGGTAACCCCTTCGTCTACTGGGCCAGTACCGCTTCTATTCCTGCTTTCGGTCTTCTTTTCGCCTACTACCTCGTTCGCTGGCAGCGTGGCTACAACGAGCTCTCGCAAAAGGACATGGACCAGATTCACTACGCTGGTATTTACCCTGTTATTGGTTGGGTTCTTCACTACGCACCTTTCATGGCCATGGGTCGTGTTACCTACGTCCACCACTACTACCCTGCTCTTTACTTTGCCATCCTCTGTCTCGCCTTCTGCACCGACTGGGTTACCAGCCGCCTCCCTCGCGCCATCCAGTACAGCGTCTACGCTGTTCTCTACACTGTCGTCATTGGTCTGTTCTGGACATTCAGAGCCATCACCTTCGGTATGGAGGGAAGCCACACTCAATGGGCTCACCTCAAGTGGCTTGACTCATGGCGTATGACCGATTAGAGAATAGCCAGATGGGATGAGTAGCTTTGCAATGACGAAGTCAGTACATTCGCGAAGAATAAAAAGGAGTACGGAAAACCGAATTTGTCTGGTCTCAAAGAAACGCGTAAAGATTTCATGGACTTGTGCAGCGAAAGGGGGGATGACTAAACATTTTCCTTGGTATAATTCTCCTTCTACAAGTCAAACGGAATATTTTTCCTTTTTCCTTCTGCTTTCCCCTCTTTTTGTGCGTGAGCCGTGAGCCCTACGAACTACGTGACCGAATCAACAAAGTCCAGACCATGACGTAGGAGATATGCTCTTAGGAGATGGACTGGCGTAACGTCTCGAAATCGTGCAACTCGACAACAAGCATGAGGTGCATTTTGGTGCTGCTCTCAAGAGCAGGCCTCAGTGGACATCTGTCTGCCAAAAGACACGAAGAGATTGAGATACCATGGCTTGTCCAGTGAGATAGCAACACACTAGAGCTCTCAATGGACACTCTCTTTCTCACCAAAAACTTTGTGCATTTTTACCGCTTGTCATTGCGACCATCGTTGGTACTGGGATGCCTGCCATGGATCATCTCCTAGAGAGACCTTGATAGCAGGCTGAGGTCATGAACTCGCAAGTAGTGTATTTGACCTCCTCGAACCGACCCTCCGCTAACGTCCAATTACTGCCATGCACAATGGCCAATCTCAGGAGGTCTTGTACAATGTGAGCCTATTCACTGCGTTGCCCGGATGTGGAAGGCTGGACTTGACATTCAACTTCACGTTTTTTAAATCGTGTAATTCACTCTTCTAGACATGTTCAAGAACATGAGTTTCAAGCATCAACATAGTGGGTCCTCTCACACAATCTTCGAAGAAAGTTGATTGTCTGAGACAAAGACGACAAGCAGATGAAAGTAGGATGTTCGTTGAAACAAAGGCGGAACGCACGGACATAAACCGGTTGCGGGCTAACCCTGAATCGAAAATGTGGGGAGGACGATTGGCCAGATACCGGAAGTTTGATGAATGCCGTCGCCCTCGACCTTTGCTTGAGAGCTGAATGCTGCGTGACCCTGTGACAACAGTAGCAACAACGAGCGACATTCGAAGAGTCCGAGCGAGTTGACGTGGCAAGAGAGCGGGAAACAGGAAACAGGGCCGGGAAGATTGATATTCTGGGCAGTCGCCAGTCAGCCGCCTTTGTGCTTCTTTCCCTTTCGACCCGAGATTGGATTGAAGGGCATACGACGCCGCCAATCTTTTTTGCTCCTTCCTGGACAGTCTTTAAACCTCATTGATACCTCGATACACACCTATCCGGCACCCTCATTGGCCAGCGCAGACGTCCCCTAGAGCAGCTTGTCGAGGACGAAGCTCTTTTCGGAAACCCAGGCCAACACGGACGAGGCGCACCTGACATGAACATCTCATACTAAAGCGGCCATGTTTTCTTCGGGCTCGGGCGATGCCAAAGGGCGGCAGACATCGGGCGGCAAGTCGTTCTTCTCGCGCCGTCACCACAAGGACAAGCACAACGAACACGTGCCCGACAGTCCCTCGCTGCCCTCGAACTGGTCGCAAAACCCCCTACCACCCGTGCCTCCTCCGCACCAACAACAACACCAGTACCACCAGCAACCGCCTTCTTCATCGCATTCGCATTCTTCGCGCCAATCCATCGACCATGGCGGTGGCCTCATGACTGCCATCCCGTATGACAGCGTTCCGCGAGACACAAGGTCTCCAGTACGTGTTGATTACCTACCACAAGAGAACAACTCACAACTACCTCCTCCACCGCGGCCACCGCAACATACGTCACAGTATTCGCTGGCCAGCACTGGCCGTACAAGCTCGTATGAGAACTCAATACACTCGCAGTATGACCAATATCCGGCCTCAGATAGGGCCAGCATACGCTCTAGCCACAGCCATCGCACATCAATATCCATGCATCCACAACATTCGCCGTCATCGTTTCCGAACATGTCACTCGATTCGACTACTCTCCTTCCCCAGTTAGCCCCTTCATCCACTCGTGGATCTCAGCAGAATGGCTTTCTCAGCGCCAATCAACCCTCCGCATTCAGCTCTACCGCTTCCTTCACTCCCGACGGTTTTAACCTCCAACGTCCGAGCGATGATCGCATAATCGAGAAAGAGTTTTTGGAGCTCATGCACAAGCGTGGATGGAAGAGTTTGCCTGAACAAGCCCGAAGGCAGATGGAAGCATACCCTATAAACAAGAAATGGACCTTGGTACATCAGGACAGATTGGCCGAATGGCAGGGCGAACAAAAAAGACGCATGCACGCGAGAACGACTATCAATGCCGACTCGAGTCTGGGTATTCTGGGTCGTGCCGATGAAGAGGGGAGCCCGGAATGGTATGTCCGCAAAGTCCTGGATAACTCGATCAGCGCGAAGCAGTTGCAAAGTTTGGCCGTCAGTTTGCGAACGCAGCCCATCGGATGGGTCAAGGCTTTCGTAGAGGCACAGGGTCAGGTTGCTCTGGCTAATGTGCTCGGAAAGTACAACCGCAAGCAAACTCAAGGCCCGACAAATCCTACTGTTAACGACAGAGATCTGGACCGCGAGTACGATATCGTCAAATGTCTAAAGGCTTTGATGAACAACAAATACGGTGCAGACGATGCTCTCGAACATGCTCCTATCGTGAACGCCCTTGGTGCGTCTCTCATTTCTCCTCGACTGAATACCAGGAAGCTTGTCAGTGAAGTTTTGACCTTCTTGTGCCATTGGGCAGAAGGACGCGGCCATCAAAAGGTTTTACAAGCTCTGGACTCGCTTAAGTCTTCTCAAGGCGAGAATGGCCGCTTCGATGCTTGGATGCGTATTGTTGAAGTCACTGTTGATGGTAGAGGCAAGATGGGCAGTCTTGTTGGAGCCAGCGACGAGGTTCGCAGTGGTGGTATTGGTATGGAGAACCTGCTCATGGAATACGCGGTTGCTTCTCTGTTCCTCGTCAACATGATCGTTGATGCTCCGGAAAGAGACCTGCATCTGCGCTGCCATATCCGTGCACAATTCACAGCATGTGGCATCAAGCGTATCCTCAACAAGATGGAGCAGTTCCAGTACGATATCATCGACAAGCAAGTTGAGAGATATCGAGCGAACGAGATCATCGACTATGAAGATTTGCTTGAAAAAGAGAATCAAGTCGATGGCCAAGAACCGGAGCCACAGGACCTCAGCGATCCTGTGCAAATTGTTCAAGCAATCATGTCCAAGGTGAATGGCAGTCATTCGGCAGATTACTTCGTGTCTTCGTTGCAACATTTGTTGCTAATAAGAGACAACGAGGCTGAAGACAGACTTCGTATGTTCCAGCTTGTGGATGCTATGTTGAGTTATGTTGCCATGGACAGGCGATTGCCTGATATGGATCTCAAGCAGAGTCTTAACTTCACTGTCCAGAGTTTGATGGACAAACTGTATACAGACTCTGAAGCCCGACAAGCAAGAGATGAAGCCTTGGAAGCTCGCCAGATTGCCGAGTCTGCGCTTGCAGAACGAGACGAACTGAGAGCTCAGCTCGAGCTTGGTGCAGACGGCTTGGTCAAAAAGCTCACAAAGTCGCTCGAGGAACGAGACTCGGTAATTCAAGTTCAGCAGCGCCAAATCGATGGTCTCAAGGCAGAGCTTTTGGAAGTCCAACGAGTGCGAGCTTTGGAATTACAACGCAATGAGTTGGAGACTAGAGAGCTATATCTTATGCTGCGCGATGCTCAAGATATCGCAGCCGCGTCCGCCAAGACTGGCACCAAAAGCGGTACTGCAACCGATCCCACTCAAATGCAAGGTATTCTGGACCGCGAGAGGCTCATGGATCGTCTGGAAATGCAGCTCGAAAGAGCAAAGACACAGGCCAAGCTCGAAGGCAAGGTCTGGCAACAAGTCGATCCTTCGGATAAGCTCCGCGAGTTGCGTGAGAAGATGGATGGAGTGGGTGTACAAACCGGTGCCATCCCTGACAGTTTGCCTGATGGCTACATTGGAAGCGTTTCCAGGACTCAAAGAGGTGGTATTGCTCGTAAGCCCCTTCCTGGTCAGCCTCAACAAGACGGCGATCAGTCGCTGGATGAGGACGATGAAGATGCCACTGTTTACGAGAAGCCTCGTATTGTCCAGATGAAGCGACCCAAGATCAGCTCCGCACATGCTCAGGCTGGTTACCTTAATGACATTGTTAGCAAGGTCCGCCGTATTGACGGAAGCGATGACGAAGGCGATGACAAGACTATCGGTTCATCGCACTCGAGGAACGTCTCTACCCAGTCCAGACATGTGTCTTCGCACTCCAGACATGTATCCTCGCACTCCAGGAACGGTTCAGCCCAGCATGCCAGAATTCCTTCTGCTCAGCTCAAGCCTTCTGCAGATGGTGAGCTCAAATTTGATGGCTCTATGCCTCCTCCACCTCCTCCTATGCCAGGCTTTAACGGAGCTTCCGCCCCTCCTCCACCGCCCACGTCTGGCTTCAATGGTGCTCCTCCTCCGCCACCACCGATGATGCCAGGCTTCAACGGAGCTGCTCCTCCACCTCCTCCTCCTATGATGCCTGGTTTCAGTGGCGCTGCCCCTCCTCCTCCTCCCATGATGCCTGGTTTCAATGGCGCTGCTCCTCCTCCACCCCCAGGCATGCCTGGATTCGCTTCTGGCGCACCTCCACCGCCACCAATGCCCGGATTCTCTGGACCACCGCCCCCACCGCCACCAGGAATGCCTGGGTTCTCCACTGGTGCTCCTCCTCCACCCCCGCCGATGCCTGGTTCACCTATGCCAGGATTTGGTGGCCCACCACCTCCCCCTCCGCCAGGTATGCCTGGTATGAAGGCTGGAGGACCGCCCCCACCCCCTCCTCCACCCGGAGCGCCTCCTATGCCTGGAGCCAGACGAGGTGGATTCTTGCCTCAAGCACAGTATGCAGCTTCCTCCAGCATTGGTATGGGTGTTGCAAGACCTAAGAAGAAGCTCAAGGCTTTGCATTGGGAGAAGGTTGACTCTTCCGAGTTCACCATGTGGGCTTCACACGCACCTACCCATGAGGCCAAAGAAGAAAAGTACGCCGAGCTTAGCAAGAAGGGTATTCTTGACGAGATTGAGCGTCTCTTCATGGCCAAGGAGATCAAGGCAATCGGCAAGAAGGAGAAGAAGAGCGACAAGAAGCAGATCATGCCCAGCAATCTGATGCAGACTTTCCAGATTTCTTTGGCAGTCTTCTCACAACGGCCTTTGGAAGACGTCGTTCGTATGGTCATACATTGCGACAAGGAGGTTTTAGAAAACCCTGTCGTCATGGAGTTCTTGCAGAGGGAGGATATGTGCACTATTCCCGACAACACATCGAAACTCATGGCACCTTACAGCAGAGATTGGACTGGACCGGACGCGCTGAAGTCGGCTAGAGAGCAAGACCCTTCGGAGCTTACTCGTGAGGATCAAATCTACCTCTACACAGCCTTCGAACTGCACCACTACTGGAAGGCCAGAATGAGAGCGTTGGCACTGACCAAGAGTTTCGAGCAAGAGTACGACGAAGTTTCAGACAAGTTGAAGATGGTATGCAATGTATCAGAGTCTCTTCGTGACTCTGTGCGTTTGATGCCTGTCTTCGGTCTCATTCTCGACATCGGCAACTACATGAATGACTCCAACAAACAAGCCATCGGTTTCAAGCTTAGTTCGCTCGCCCGTCTCGGTATGGTCAAGGATGATAAGAACGAGTCCACCTTGATGGATTACGTCGAGCGTGTTGTACGCAGACAGTATCCTCAATGGGAAGGCTTCACCGAAGATATTGGCGGTGTCGTTGTTGCTGCCAAGCTGAATGTCGATCAGCTGATGGTCGATGCTAAGAAGTATATTGACAACATCAAGAACGTGCAAATGTCCTTAGATGCTGGTAATCTCAGCGACCCGCGCAAGTTCCACCCTGAGGACAGAGTCAGTCAGGTTGTGCAGCGATCGATGAAAGAGGCAAGAAGAAAGGCCGAACAGATGGAGCTGTATCTCGGTGAGATGAAGCGGACATACAACGACATCATGACCTTCTTCGGCGACGACAATCAAGACGAATCGGCGAGGAGAGAGTTCTTCACCAAGCTGGCCAACTTCGTCAACGAGTATAAGGTGAGTTTGATCGATTGTGCTAGAACTGAGAAATTATGTACTAACACTCACAACAGAAATCGCACGAGAAGAACACTTCTCAAGAGGAAACGCAACGTCGTAATGAGGTCTCAATGCGTCGCAAGGCACAAGCCAGTCAATCTGCTCTCGAGAAGGCTACTTCAGACCCTGCTGGACCTCCATCACCTGCCTCTCAAGGTGCCATGGATACATTGTTAGAGAAGCTTCGCGCCGCCGCTCCTGCTACTAGAGATACCAGAGATCGCCGACGACGAGCCCGCCTCAATGAACGTCACCAACGCCGTGTAGCATCTGGACAACAGATGCCCGAAATTGCTGGCGTGACCTCACCAACCGATGATACCGCTCTCATGTCTCCAACTTCGGAGAACGCACCGGATCGTCCGTCAACTTCAGACAGCACATCGCTCGCCCCTCATGTCGAAGAGGACAAGGGCGCAATTAGCGAAGGTGAAGACGTTGCAGACCGTGCAGCCACTCTTCTGCAGGGCCTCCGTGGCAGCACTGGCGACAATGATGAGCCGCCACTTCCTCGCGATAGCGAAAATCTCCGTGTTCGTCGACGCCGCGATCATGCCGATAGCGAACGCGAGCGCCGCCGACGAAGACGCGCACCGGGCACCAGCACTGCATCCACCGATGGCCGTCCCCAAACTGGCATCAGCGAAGCCAGCGCTGACCACCACGACGACGACACCAGATCCGAAATCGGTGATACCAGATCAGACGTCGGCAATGGCGATGTCGGTGATAACATGAAGTTGGATCTACAACTCATGACACCCTTGGCCAGTCCCGCATTGACCTCTCCACCCATCACCATCGTCAGTCCACCATCACCCACAACAACCGCCGAGAAGAGAGATTTCAGCACACCACTTGGCAGTCCCAGGTTATCTTGAGCACTAGAGTAGGATAGGAAAGCTGTTTGGGTCACGGGTGTTTCTGGATGTTTCCCCCCCTTTTTGCATACAGCAAAACCCCTATTGTAATTGTCTGTTTGTTTGTCGTCTTCGTTTTCTGCGCACCAATACCTAAGCGTCACTTCTTTTTTTGTTCTGTCTTCTTCTGCATAGTGGGAGTTTCATGGAGAGGAGAAGTAGAGACTTTTGATATAGAAAGGTTGGTTTTCTATTGACCACAGTTTTTTTTTCTTTCGATCTTTTGCTTTATTTGTATGTGTTTTTTGTTTCAGGTGATTGCGATGTGATGTATAATGATCTTGACGTAGGAGTGGTAGTTTACCACCGAGAGAGAAAAAGGTTCGGGCTTTCCTGGCCATCTAACTCACAGTCAAAATCGTCCCCCCAGCTTAGTTTTTTTTCCTTGCCCAGGGATCATTGCGAATCAAGAAGAGTTGAAAGATCTTGTGCCAATCTCTCATTGCATATTAAAGTACTCGGGAGAGGAAAGCCAGCAGAGGATGAAAAAAAAAAAAAGAAAGGGCAAAGAAGAAAAAAACTGCAATGAAGAAGAAAGGTGCTTGTGCGTTTTTGTTCCGGTGATTATATTTTTCTCTTTTGCGAAATTGAGTCTTTGTTCTGCCCAGTTCATTTTAGTTTGGTTCAGTTTAGTTAAGTTCAGTTCATGGGCGAACAAGTTAAGAGAAGAAGAAGAAGAAGAAAAAAGAAGAAAGAAACCTGTCGAATATTCTGCCAGACCACGTGCGGAAAGAACAATGCAATCGCCTATCCACTTGCATTTTCGCAGCTTGGTGGTTTGAAGAAAGAACAAATCTGGCAGGTGGTGCATAGTAGTAGTAGTAGTAGTAGTACAACGGCGATGTTGTTCCCCTTGTCGATTCACTTGGCCCTGTCGTGATATGCGTTGTTGAAGCCGGTGCGAAATCTTGCACATCAGAGAACTCCCAATATAACCTGGCCCACCCTTGTGTACCTTTTAAAAACTCGCCGTCGAAAACAAATATATCCGTGTGATGAAAACTGCGGAGGAAGGAGAGGTAGACCATTATCAATCTTCGAATATCATTTTTCCGGCAGTCTCGCCACTGATTTTGCCGCTTCCATATTTTACTGTCGTGGTAAGGGTGGCTTGTTTCCCGTACGTTTCCAAAGTCTCCTATGAGCCAGTGATATGGATCGTCTGAGATGAAAATGTTGGCCGGTTTGATGTCGTCGTGACAGAATCCTTGTGCATGGATGCGGGTGAGTGTTTGCAGTACTCCTTCGAATGAGCTTCTGAATATATCGTCCAGGTGGGATGTGGTGAGATTGGGTGCTAGATCTAGCAGTCGAGCGATTTTGGGACCGGCGTTGTGCAGAGTGCCGTACTGGTAGAATTTTGTGACCAGTTGCCATTGTTTCGATCCTCCGTCGTCGACGATAAAGTAATCTTTTACGTTGACCAGTCCATTGTTAATAGGCTCTCTACGCTCGGTGTGCAGTTGATTGGCGTGTAGCAGCATAAATTGTAGCTCGGTTGGCCATCTGGTTTCTCCGAAGATTGTTACAGCTGCATCTGGCAGAGTATTGCGCAAAGGACTTCTGTCGACATAGAAAGACTTTATAGCTACATTCTGGCCCGTCCTGGTGTCGTTGTATATGCTGATAGCGCCTTCAAAGCCAGATGATAACGCACTTTTGAAAATGTACCGCTCCAGTGATGGCGCATCGCTCAGAACCTCGTGAATTCTCGGTCTGTCTAGGCAATATCTTGAGGGACATTCAAATTGGTCCAGAGGCTGGGTATGGACGAAAAAGTCAGTTGGCAGAAACCTGGGTGTGCCGAGCAGCTTTGATGGGCTCGTCGGCAGTAGGATGAAGTAGCTGAACAGAATGATATAAAGCAGTAGCCATAGCGCGAGTCGTCCGTACGGTCGAGGAACCAGCATGTCAAATTGATGTCCATTGACACATGTTGCGTATTCGCTTTGCTTTTATACCGCTGACGGCTCTAAAAAGCCAAGGTAATAAAGCATATCCAAGCGATGGTTTAGTCCCCTCGAGAGTTGGAATTTGGAGGATCATGGCGGGTGTGTCCTTCCTCCAATCGATTCAGACGGGTTCCAAGTGCCCACCTCATACTTGGCAGTGACGTATCGGCTATGGTCCGCCTTAGTCCTCTATACCAGTCACTGGGAAGGGCATCCAGGTCATGCTTGATGTATGTGGTCGGGCTGTGTAGTAGTGAGTAGGAATGCAGCACGTTACCGACATATGATCATAATCTGGGCAGAGATTCTGTGGCAGTGTCGCACAGAGGCAGTGCAAATAGCAGATCAATGCAGCTATGATTCGAGCCCTGCCATGTTCCGTTGTGGGCAGAACCAAGGCCCCGCAGAGCTTGTACAGTATCATCAGCTTTTCATCAGTTCTGCCAACTTCTTCGATCTTTGATTGATGATGGATTCAAAGCCCGCGGGAGGTGAAGGTTGGCAGGTTGGCGCTATTGAACAACAGTTCATCGACTGTGCTAAATCTCTCCGCGGGATCTGTGACAGAGCACTGGAAGGGTCGGAGATTTCTCCATTTGGTTTGATTGGACATCTGACATGTCTGTTCATGGAAGCGAAAGACTAATTTGACCTTTATTCCCGAATGGCCGTGGAGAGATGGCAAGTCGGAATGGGGTTTGATGCTTGGAGCTCCGATAGTGACGGATGCCAACCGAAGCTGATCCGCCCCACGCCATCGCCACTTCCTCGGCTCGTCCCCCCGTTCTTACCACTTCCCTGGAATACGCACAACAACAGGACTTGCTGCAACGACAGAGATTGCTTGAGCTAAGGTATCGTCTTTGCGGTCGGTCAATCAATGTGGTGTTTGAAACAAGAATTTCGTATGTTAAAGCAGCCGTCTAAAGACCTGGTACAAATTCCTGAGGTCAGCAAATTATGAGGAAAATAATACCATTTATCGTATAAAGTACTCCGCGCTACCACTCATGACACAGGTGTCCCAGAACGCCATTTGTAATGCTTTGCTCGCTTCAATTGTATGAACATACCATGATCACTCCTCAACCCTGAATAGAAGCTTGAGGCTCAGCAGCATATTGCCCACACTTCCCCATCATCTTTCCAAAGTACTCGGTAACAAAGCTCTCCGTATAAAACTCGTGTTGCTGACTATGTTCAGAGACCAAATTGTGTGCCAGTTCATGACACAGAGTGACGAACCAATACACTGCTGCAGCTTGTTTGCCTACACCTCCTGCAGCGGTGAAGTTTTGCCAGTGCAACTGCAAAAAGTAGCGAAGGTTGCAGAAGATTGAGCCTTGGCGGTTGAAGGCGATACTGCTACCTGTTTCGTTATAGTAGATATGCAGTGATTGTGGCTTGAGGAGGAATACATTGCCGACGTCGAGTAGGAGGGCGGCGAACGCGTTAAGCTGAGCGGCGTGATTCTGCAGGAACGTTGCTCGAGAGGATGCAGGTATGGCGTTTGCAAGGAAGATCTTCACTCCAGCAGAAGTGTTGCCGATGAATGTAAGGTCCTGACCAGGTGTCTGGTCACAGTAGGATGGTGTTTCCTTGACTTGATTCTCTGTAGGTGGAGAGAATAGCGCGGCCGAGTCGTGAGCACGGGAAGAGTTGACTGCTGACATGAGATTCTGAGAGATCTGGTGAGGTGGGGTGATCTTTTCGGGCTGTTGAGCAACAGTAGACTTTTTCACAACTTGATTGGGGTTTTCCGAATATGGTGGCGGGGCATCAGAAGGTCCAGCTTCTGGACGAGGTGTGTCTTGCAACTGCTTCAGGCGTTGTTGCTGATGTTCCTGCTCTGCCGCACCCGTCTCAAATCCAAGCTGTCTTTGAAGGTTGGAGAAGAAGCCTGTGCTTCTCTTCGGACGCTGCGCAACCGTCGTCTCAGGAGAGGCGTCAAATGCACCAGGAATAGGTTTTGGCTTCTCAGGTGTGGCTTGTGATTGTTCCGGTGCATCGATAGCCCGTGATTGCTGTTGTGCATTCCATTCAGCCTCCCTCTCAGTGATCCTCTTTTGCTCCTCTTCCATCTGCTGTTGTCGCTTGTTCTCAGCCATACGATTCTCAGCAGCCTTCTGGCGCAGGATGCGGTCTACGTTATAGCCCTTGGTCTTGAGACGACGCAAATCACTTTCCAAGATCATCTCCAATGCAAGGAAATCTTGTTGCTTGGGTCTCTTGAGTAGAAGAGACATGATCGCACGTGCAACCTCGTAGAAGTCAGGACGAGCTGTCACGAATAGGGTCGCATCTTTTTTCGTGTCTCTATGCAGCGCAGCGGTTCTCTTCTCTTTGTATGTTGCATTGTACCCACGCAGAGTCTTTGTCAGAGTCAATGAGCTGACAACTTTGACGGCAAGGACGCTCTCGAGCCACTTCGAGTCATGGCGAATCATATCCGCAGTGTGGTCATGCAAGAATAGACGACAACGCTCAACAATCAAACCTTGAAGTTTTGCTGCAGAAGACTGATCGGGTAGAAGGCCGCCCATTCGCTGATCATCTTCGATAAGACTGCTAATCCAGGTGGCGCCGAGTCCAGCGTACAAATTCTCGAGTATCTCCTCTTGAGGACCAGCAAGCAATCTCTCCTTGAAAAGGCGGTAGCTGTAAAAATCATCAACAAGGATGATGCTCGAGGGTACGGCAAGATGCCATTCCTTGATAGCCGCTTCGTTGTCCTCAAAGTAGTCTTGTTCGTCTTCTGTGACCTTGCTACTAGCGGGAGCAATTTCCTTGACGGCAAGCAGGCATGGTGAGCGCTTGAGTGCAGCCCAAAGCATCTTGTCGTTCCTCAATCCACTTGCGTTGTCTGCTATGCGACGCAAAAGGCTGAGATATTTGTCTTGACCAAGCGTACCCAGCAGGCGTGATGGTTCGCGAACGAGCATGCCTGCAAGCTCTGGTGCACTGGGTTCATGCTTAGAACCAATCTTCAGTAGGAAAGAATTGGCCTCAGAGCCGAAATCAACAAAGTCAAAGATTTCACCGTAGGTGGCGCTGTCGCCCAAGAAACAAGTCCTAGGAGCAGTGTAGCGGACATTGTCGCTCTTCTCATTGCCTGAACCGGACTTCACGACTGGAATGATACGCGATTCACCCAGCTTCTCGGCAAGGTTTCCAGAAGCACCAATCTCGTTCAGTCGACCAGCAAAGTAGCTGAACACATTCTTAGCGTCTACGCGAGACTTGGGAGGGCTCTTTACAAGACGATCAGCGCAGATGGTGATGGGAGGGTCTTGCTCGACATTGAACAGAGCAGCATGCTTCTGCAGATCTTCTCTGATGATCTGAAACCCGAGCATGGCAGATCTTTTGTTGGCAAAGCATTGTGTAGGAGTTGCCAGCTTCTTTAAATCGCCGTCCTGAAGTGGTAGGAACGGTACTGTGACTCGCTCGACCGGGAAAGTACGGTATCCGTTGGTGTAGTGGTTGGTGATATAGTACTGAAGGGTCTTCTCGTACAACCTCGAATCACCCTCAGCAGCTGCCTTCGTCATGATTGGTATCAAGTCTTGAACACCAGGATAAGCCTTAAGTCCGAGCACGCTTAGGAATTTCGATTCGGGGCTGGCTTTGCGGAACTCCCCAGGCCATTGTAGAAGTGGTAAGCCGAGCTCTCGCAGAACAGGGAGCGGCTCGTACAGATCTGCGACCTTGAAAAGCTTGCCTTCGATAGCCTTCGCATCACCTTGCACTTCGGCAGGACAGATAGGCGTCTTACGCAACTTATCGTAATCGGCGCTTGGGATGTCTGTCTGAACACTGACAAGGTATTTGATCAAGTCAACATGACTCCACTTACCTTCTGCGGCGCCTGAGAATTTGGCCATGAGTCTCTCGAACACGACAGAGAGCTCAACAGTCTTGCGAACTCCAAGCGGCAGCAGGAACTTTTCCTTTACGCCTTGAAGACCATGCACAGTGGGCAGATCATCGAAGAGCCGCACGGATGCGAAGTAAGACTGAGCTGGCTTGCGCATTCCGAGCTTGGTGGGTATCACTGTCCTAGGCTCCAGGAGTTGAATGACAGTACCCTTTGAGGACTGACTAAGGCCATCCCATGACTTGGATACAACAGAAAGGACTTGACCAGAGAATTGAGGCGATTTGGTAAGGCTCTGCTCTGCGGAAAGGCCTGTACCGTCCTTCTCGATGACATAACGCAGCCATGGCACGATCTGAAGCTCACTCCAACCAAAAGCCTCAAGTTGATTCTTGGGAACATTCTTGACGAATCGGAAAGGAATGGTTGTCGAAGGCGCAGGAAGCTCAGCAGGGATCTTGCTTGGGTTGGAAAACGAGTCAATACTGCCTAGGAGTAATACCGGACTAGGGTAGGTACTAGTGTATTCCTCGGCAATGGTTGCAACAGTACCATCGAAGAGGGAGTGGAGAGCAGAGACGTCTAGCTCGTCTCTACTCAGCTTGCCGGCTGCCCACTTGATCAGCTCGGTCAATTGATTTTCTTCCAAGGCACGTGCTTCTAGCTCTTTCTTGATATCATGAGTAGTGATGTCAGATAGCAGGCCGTACTCTTTGAGATTGCGCATGAAGACCGAGGCTTTGTCCATGATCTCATCAGGCACGACAGGGATACCATCCACGAAGCTGAGGTCTTCCGTGGCAACACGGACTTCGAAGCTAGGCAGCACACCACGGGTGGACAAAAGATTGATGGACCCTTTCTGGTTACAAGTCCAGAAGGCTTCTTCGATAATTGCACCAACCTGAGACGATGGTGTAGACTCGGAGAAAGTGTACTGCTTGAAAGTATGGATTGCAGAAGCCATAACAGCTTGCAAATCCTCTTTTTGAACTTTCTTGTTGCCCGAAATGATCATTTGACGCTCAAGCTTGGATTTCAGTTCTGCCATATCACCTGTATAGGCAACACGACATGCTATGCCGGCAACTCTCAACATCTCGACGTTCCAAGTACGTACCCAGCGTGCGTTCAAATCAATACTCTCACGTTCGACGGTAGGGATGACGGAAGGAGCAGAGATGTGGGCAAGGAGACCAGTGGTCTGGGCAGTGGGGAAGCCAATAAAAACACGACCGTTCTTGCTAGGAAGGACAGAAGCAAAGATTTCGGAGGCCTTGCCAGAGGAAGAGCCTGAAAGGGTGGCCATAGAGACAGAACTCTCATCATATGAAGATGTCAAAATGGCAATTCTGGTGTGCTTTGGCGGTGGCTTCTTTGTGGCACGCTCGAGTTCAGCAGCCAAGGTCTTGTTGACGTATGTCTGAACATTGACGGTGCTGATTCTCAAGAAGACTGAAGCGGTACTTGTACCTGAAAGATCCTCTGAAATGGCTCTCTGTACAGCCTCCTCCTCTTTTGCGGCGCGTTTGGCGGCAGCACTAGGGCCGGTAGCTGCTGATGCAAAGCGACTGAAGAAGCCACGCAGCGACTGAGTCGGAGGTTCTGACGAAGATGGCTGTAGCTGTTGCTGAGTACCGGCAACACGCGTCCAACCGATGACATTGCACCACTTTGCATCAATCTGGGCGTTCTGGTATTCCACACCGACAATCTTCATGAGTCCTTCTTTTGTCTTGGGGTTGACATCGTGAGGAATGGTGACATCGGCTGATGGGGCCATCTTCTTGTTGAGTGTGATCATATTCCACTGGTCTACCCATAGTTCAATAGACTGTAGGCCGACGAAGGTCAAACTGGTGGCAAGGAACTGGCAGATGGAGAGTAGGTTCGGTACGGGAGAGGTTGTATTCCGGTAGTCGAGAACAAAGGCAGTCTCGCCTGTGGCTTGTTCTTTTGGTAGTCTACCCCTTCTGGTGAACAAGCTGTTGCCTTTCCAGTAAAAGGCCATGGTCTGGTCGCCCGAGCTGACAAAGGGGTTCTCACAATCGGCGAAGACACTGTAGAAGCCAACACCGAAAGCGCCAATCTTTGTTTCATCCGGGTTTCCCTCTGCAATTCTCTTGAGGCGTTGCCAATCTGTTTCGACGAAGGATTGACCGTTGTTTGAGACAAGCAGTCGTTGTAGTGTGTGGTTGGTCAAGACGTGCTTGAGTTGGGCAGACGGATCGCTGGCGGGTGGTACGGGTACGTTCGGCGAAGGCAGTGTCTCGAACTTGATCGAAACCTTTGTCGCCTGTGCGTCTGCTGCGTTCTGGATGAGCTCACGCAGCGTTGTCCATTCTCCTGAGTATCTGGCCAGCACTTTGTCGATCAACGCTCGAGTGTTGACTGTGACGGCTTCTTCGTCTAGGCCGGAGCCCATGGTCTGTTCGCGCAGACGCGCATAGTCGATGGATCCTGCCATCTTGGTATGTCCAGTGGCGGTTTATTGCATACACCAAAAGTTCAGTGTCTAGCAGTGGCGAAGCTTCCGTTCCGGCGCTCGATGGTGAGCGGTGAGGGCGATCGAATTTATAGGAGTGGGAGATGAGGATGCCTGAATTAGTAGGGGCTCAGAGTTAGGTGTTGACCTCGTAAGACACAGCCTTCTGAGTCTGCCTATGAGTGCCACATGGTTCTTTCCAGAAGAGAAACAAAGACATGCGCCTTCCTCGACAACATCCCCGGACTTACCTGAAACAAGGGCCCTCTAATCCCCGTATGACGATCGCGTCCGCCAAGGTTTAGCCGAAGTTTTTCCACCTACAAAGTCTTCCAGTCGGCGTCGCTCAATTCTCTTCTTTTTTTTTCAACTCATTACCGGTTCTTATTGTAGGAGTATCCTTAGCGGACTTGTTTCGTATCAAAAGGTCTCTCCTCTACACATGTACCGCAGACAGATGCCAAAGCGCCACAGCTGGAGCAAACAAGGGTTGAAGTCATTTGACCTGATGATGTATTGTTCCTTACCGGTGTCGCTACATACCGCCATTCCTAAGCTCGTTTTGATAGACTCGGCTTTTTCGTGATCAAACAGCTGCTTTCTTATTGAGCCAGCTGCGCCATGTTGTAATGCTGCCTTGAAATGCTCCTCTGTGCCCCTGACAGGGTGCTCCGCTCGGCGTGTTTTGATGAACTCACACAATTTGTTCCTGAACTTTTGGATGCAGTTACTCAATCATCTTGGTGTTGAAGAGTTCGCGTGAAGGGTGCTGTTCTGATATGACCAAGCTGCCAGCATCAAAACAAGTGGAATCATCATATGCTTCGACTCCCTGTCTCGCTGAGTTGTACCAGAACTCTGACGCCATTCGGCGTATCCACTTGCATCTGGATACCTGATCTTGTTCAACAGCCATATCTTCATCAACCAACGGCTTAACTATATGTCCTAATGTAACCTCAACTCAGTGCTCACCGTGCATTCAAGATTCATCCACGTGGAGTGCTCACGTCCGAGGGTCGGTGGAGAAACGTGCGCCATGACGTCTGGGGACCCCACATTCCTGGACCGAGCAGATTTGTCTCCAACTGCTCTCTGTCGATCGTCGACAACCTCTCGAGTTGACCTCGTGCCCGTATCACCGGTTCGTATGTGTGCTATTTCCTTACGTGCGAACAACTCTGTCAGCTGCACGAGTCTGGTGGTCCGCTTCTCGTTGTTGCCTCCAAGCGAAGTACTCGAAAAGAACGGCTCGAAGATGTTCAGCATTGATAGAAGTGAGCGCCTTGGTGAACCTCCAAGAGCACTGCCGAACGTTTCCAGAACAAGGCGGAGAGGATTCAGCATATTAAAGGAAGCGACTCTACTAATATAACCGGTCTTACGCTACTGTATATAGGCGCTTCCCAAAGGACGAATAAGCAGCAAGATTATACTATTCTAGTACCACACGCCGCAGCCCCAACTTCCAAGCCACCGGACAGTTGCTGATCTTCCGGCGGCTCCCTGCGCATGCCAACCTGCCCGATCCGCATAACCTTAACCATGAGTAATAACATCTCTACCTCGCCGCAAATTATGATCAACGAGGTCTCGGGACTTTGTTTAGAAGACGATCGCTCGGTTGATCGACTATACCGTTTAGACATTCCTCTGGTACGGAAGAGCAACAACCGCCCAGCGCCTTGGCTTTGTCAGCCTTCCCATCTTCCAACCAGTCAGCGTGCCCTAGCTCCAGCGCATAGCTACAATCTTGTTTCCAAAACGTTGTTGCAGCTTGGGGAAGAGGACACAGGGTCAACGGGTGTGCCTGCATGGCGTCCACAACTATACCCACCAAGTACTTCCGACGTCATACAACACAGAAAAAAGTACATGTCAGGAATGGGTAGAAGGATCTTTTGCTCACGTTGCACCGCCCCTTACTCGTTGGAGAGCATGTATAGAGATGGCTAAACGCCAAGATGACGATGGCGGCTGTGATGGAACTATGTTGTTGGTCAAGTGATTGCACATCGCTACGGCCGTGTGTTGTTATTGCCAGCCTAGTTGAGTGGGAATACGTGCTATGAGGTATGAACGTTGATGTGGTAAGTCTATGGTCAGAGAATTGAGATCAGATTGACCTATATAAAGCTCGTGGGCTCTCCACGATGTTGGACTGAGTATATCATCACTTCTCTTGTCTACAGAACAGCACCTGTCCTCGCTTATCCATATTATTCTTATCTTGTCATACATACGCAGCATACTAGACTTGCCCAACATGTTGAGCACTACATTCACCTTGCTCGCAGGAGTACTACTCTCCTCCGCAGCCCCTGTCGACAAACGCTCCACCAGCGGTGCTGTCATTACAGTCGACTTCCCTGACCCGGCATTGGTCAAGGCCAACAACCAATGGTACGCTTTTGGTACTCAGTCTACATTCGACAACAAGAACATCCATATTCAAGTCGCTTCTTCATCCGACTTCAATTCTTGGTCCCTGCACAATGGTCAAGACGCTTTGCCAAACCTACCTGGTTGGGTCGACCAGAGCAACCCTTTGGTCTGGGCTCCTGATATCATGCACCTGGTAAGTGAATTCGTAGCATATTCTTGCCTTTTTACCTTACTGACAAATACAGGACGATGGAACATTCGTAATGTACTTTAGCGCCACAACAAACACCGGCGGCGATGGAAAATATCACTGTATCGGTACAGCCATCAGCTCCAATGTAGAAGGCCCCTACAACCCATCACCAAACCCATGGTACTGTCCTGTTGATCAAGGCGGTGCCATTGATGCTGCCGGCTTTAGAGACGCAGACGGAACCTGGTATATCACCTACAAGATCGACGGCAATGCCAAAGGAAATGGAGGAATTTGTAACAACGGCAATGCACCAATCGTCAACACACCCATCATGATCCAGAAAGTCGGCTCCGATGGTATCAGCAAGCAAGGCAGTCCATCTACCATCATGAACCTGCAAGGATCAGATGGACCCGATATCGAAGCTCCTGCTATGGTCAGAAGAGGAAACACATACATACTCATGTTCTCTAGCCATTGCTACAGCACCAACAGCTACGACACTTTATATGCAACCAGTGGCTCACCCACTGGAGGGTTTGTCCGCAGAGGCAGCATTGTAGGAGGTGGAAGGGGTGGTCTCGATGCTTCATTGGATGCGACTCATGTTGCCTTCCACGGGTTGCAAGGCGATGGACGCAGATACATGTACACCGGTACCCTTAATATCGACGGCACCACTGTGACAATCTGAACAACGAGAAAAGAGCTTACGAGCTATGACTTACGACTCAAATGATGGGATGGTATGATGCATACGGGATAACGAAAAGGACGAAAATGAGCCATGTAAAGTACGATGCATGTTTTCTGTAGTGTTAGCGATATAAACATGATCGTGCCTTCTATTCTTGACCATCTTCGCCAGAATCATATTGTTTTGTGACGAGAAGTCAACACAGGGTGTGAGACACGGGATTGGCCCAGAGGTTAATTGAGCCGGGTCGGTCGCGTGGAAAATTTACCCTGACCAGATTTTCGTCGCACCTTTTTTTCTTTTCTCTTTCAAACAACGAACTCATCTTCTACCATGGCGCACACGCGACTTGTCGTCCAGCGCGCATATCGTAGAGGCCGCTGACATCTTCTCTGGTCAGAAATGCGCACCACACACCACCTCCTCCCATTAACCTCTGCCACTCTCCTCCCTCGCACCTACACTTCCTCATCACCACGACTTCATCTACCCAACAATTCACCATCTTCCCATGCGACGAGATCTAACCAATCTTGGCATTTACCAACAAAGGCGCTTTGGCGGAGTGGTTAACGCGATGCCCTGCTAAGGCATTTCCTTCGGGAGCGTGTGTTCGAATCACACAGGCGTCGTCTATTTTCTTTTTTGCTATTTTTGGTCCTCTCGAAAAGGTATGGCAGGGTGTTGTTTTTGCGTGAGTGGAAGGAAGTGTTAGGGGTTTAGAGTGTAAGTTGTAGTAATATTTTTGAGTGCTCTTTACAAAATACTTTTTACTCGTCCGTGTAGAGGTATACTTTATAAGCATCTGGCACTTACGAAAAATTGGCTGAGTGATGTGAAGGGCTGTTGTGTAGTCGAGAGTAGAATCTCATCGAACGGTCTAGAGGATACAAGAACACCCCAATAGAAAAGTATAAAAGCCCCCCCACTGTTAAAGAAAGCATATGAAATATACGTACACGAAGAGAACCCATCTGCTAATCCGTTATTCCGCCCAAGTCAGGTGAAAGTGCAGACAAAAAATGGCACATCATAAACTAGCAAAATTGTAGAAAACAGAAAAGACAAAAAGCCGTCCAGGTCAAACGAAATCCTCCCCTCTCCATTACTGCCCCGAAAACTTCTAATCTGTTTTCTGATTTTTTCTTTGTGAAAAAAAAAAACATCCTTAGTGCAAAGCAAGGGCCTGTTTGAGATATGAGAAAACAAACTCTCGCAGCATCAACTGACCTCCGTACTCTTCCTTCTCTTGCCCCTTGTTATGAAATATAAAGCCCCCCGATGCGAACGAGAGGTATGCACTGACAGAAAGTATTTAAGCAGTCATAGGGGGGCGAATTATCTTAAGCCCTTTTCGGTACTTAGGGATAAACTTTTAGCAAAACAAAAAAAAATCATTGCGTAGAGGGGATGTGAAGATTAATAAGTCAGTCATATCTGGAACTACTGACGTGATTGAGAGATCTTTAGGATGGGTTTTGGTTTTATTAGTCATTCGTTCTCTGATTAAACAAGAAGAGGAGCAAGTGTGTGTTTTTATGACACAGTCACAACAGGATGTGTTTTTTTCACGAAGATCTAGAGATGTTCGAAAAAGGTAGGTGGGTTGAGTTGTTTTTCCAAAAGATATATCCTTCATTTTCTTAGATTTTTGATGGCGAGAGAGAGAGGTCCTTTTGCACTTCTTTCCCATTTCACTTCTAGTGGGCTCTTTTTTTGCCGTGTAATGTCGAGGGCAACTGTGCTGCTTAAGCGGTAACAGCAACACCATTCCCATTCCCATGCCCATTCATAATCACATCTCCATTTCCCTCTACCCCTCCATTCTCCTCTCCACCCCCTGCAAGTCTACCACTAGTGCAACCGGGACAATTATGCACAACCTCATGGCAAAAAACATCACAATCCACGCAAAAATGCCTTTCGCAACAAGGACACTCATACCTACTACTCTCACTAGCACCCTCCGCCCTCTTCTGCTGCTGCTGCTGCTCCTTGCCAACCACAGGAAACGCAGTCAAACAGCCAAAACATTTGGAAGAGTTTTTCACAGCGGCTCGGGACCAGGAAACTTCGTTCCAGAGAAGTAGAGGGAAGAGATGATGGTAAGAGCGGGCGAGATGGGTGGATAGGATAAGAGTGAGATCGCAAGCCGGACAGGTCTGAGGTAACGAGCAGACTTTAGCGTTACAGCGACTACAATTATATCCGCCTTGAGTGAGGACACCATGACATGCGCATAACGTAGCTTTTGCTTCCGTGTACCTGGATGGAAAACCCATCTGCAGCAAGGCAGATTTGGAAGCTTCCGTTGTGGAAGAGGTCGTTCGCATGACGGGTGGAGTGGTGATTTGCATGAGTAATTCGCGGTAGTGTGGTTCGTCCAGTGCGACATTGTAGCTGGACGTATCTCCAGCATTTGTGCGGGCGCAGAGGTCGGCGCAGATGTGCATTTGGGCCGCGAGACCGATGACCGTGACGCGGAGTTTGTCTCTCACGCAGGCGTTGATGGTTGAATGGATGTCGCCCGGGTCGGAAGAACTCAGTGCGCCGAGGATGATGACGACTTCTCTGGTGCCGTGGGAGGGTGTGTGGTATAATGCCGCTCTTGCCATGTCCAGAGCGTTCTGCAAACTGGCAGCACCTTTTGGCTCGGTGTTGCGCAGTTCCTTCAATACGGTGATGTGGTCGTTGGGATTACCCGAGAGCTCGGAGATTCTGATTGCAAGACCATCGCGCATTCCCAAGATACCGAGTTGCGAGATGGGGTTCTGCTCGAAGAACTCACGTACGAAAGCGATGGTATACGTGAGCGTAAGCAAATGTCTCGTCGGCCTTAGATCCTTCTCCAGCATGGCCAGACTCAAATCCAGCACAAGCAGACAGTGTCTGATGATACCGCGTTGTAGCGGTGTTGTGTCCTTTTGGAGTCGCAGTCTCTTCGTCGCTTCCTCCATGCCACCAAGCACACCACTGAGATCGCCATCGTCGCCTTCGTGCAAGTCCCAGTTCTTCTGTGCGCCTGCTTCCCATCGCGCGCGTGAACTTCCTCCTTCTCTTGATGCGGCTTTTGACTTTCCAGGGTCTTGTGTGCGAGATGGATCCTTGGATCTGGCATTGCGGTTGTTCAGGTCTTCGTTGGCATCATCAGACATGTCCATGTCGTAGTCGATGTCGTGGTGCGCCATCTTGTCGCTGTCGGTTGTGGTGAGCTTGTCGTGTCGGAAGGCGATTGAGGGCACGAGACGAGGCAAGGGGGAAATGATGTGGTGGATGTTACAAACTCAGCCGGTGCGCTGGTCTGGTCGGGGGTCGTAGTTCAGTTCATTTCGTTGGTGATGTTCAGTCGAACATGTTTATGACCGTCGAGCTTCTCCAGATTTCCGCCCTCACTTTCGCGCGTCATCGCTTGCACAAGTCGCTTCACAAATGAGGCTTCATTTATGCCATCACTCAACTGAATTCTCCCTGGGACAGCCATCAACCAAGGGGCACTTCAAACATGACTAAAACAAAAATTACTCGTACACGACACATGTGATATCCAACAAGATTCAAAGTGAAAGTCTCATTCAAAAAAAACAGAGACGCTCAAAACTGCTATCTCGTCCTCCTGGGGCATCCTCCTCCTTCTGCCTGGGTATTGAGAAAGGAGCTGTTGTAATCAAACACATTAACAAAGAAAGGGAAAAAAAAACACAAAAACAAGTCATTAGGTAGGGTAAGGAAGAAAAAACGTGTTCCCGCCATCAATCAATCCAACGCCGTGCTGCTTCATGATATGATAGAAAGAAAATGTGAAACGAAAAGTAGTGCTTGAGTTAGTGCTCGTGTTCGCGGGGACAATCAATAAATGTGCTGTTTTGGGTGTGATTTTGTTGGGTCGATTAAGTGTAGGTGGTCTCAGTCGAAGGAAGAGGCCAGTCATCCTCGGTGATGCTGGACCAGAAGACCCAGATCATAACGACCGCGAGGAGTGTAAAGAGTGATTCGAAGAGACCACCGTTGATAGCTCCGTTGGTCGCGTTGCAAAGATGTACGCTGATAACGTATTGGAAGATTTGGCCAATAGCGAAGAGGAGCATGGCTGCGACGAGGTAGACTGATGAAACGTTAGTATGAACATCAGGTACAAAATATGCAGAGCAGGCTTACACATGGGTCTAATCTCGCCGAGGACTCTGACAACAATGACAGCCTCGAGAATGAAGAAGATGGAGAGGAAGACCAGCGGAACCAATTGGTACAACGTGTAGAGCGAGTAAGAGCGGTTGGGTGCAATGAGCGTGTCGTCCCAGTATCCAGTCCAGCTGAAACCAGTATCGAGAGCGATATAGCCAGTGCCGACAAACAGAATAACCGCCGAACCAAAGATCAAAGCCAGAGAAGCAAAAGTTCCATCATCCAAGAATTGATAGCCGACGGCACCGTTCATGAGAAGAATCCAGGTAGTTGCGACGATTGCGGCGATGTGTACAGCAGAGAAACCCTGGGTTTGTTAGTCATGGAAACAGGCTTGAAGGATCGGAGGAACTCACCCTTCGCACAGCGCCGTCGAGGGTGAAGCCGCCAATGGTGAAGATTTCGCAGAACGAGATGATGATGAAGCCGAGGAGGAAAAGTTGCATCTCCCTGTTATGATGATTAGCTTGTGTAGATATCCAGCAGCAGGACGACAAGGACATACCTTCTTCCAACAGCAGCGCGCTTTCTATTCGATCTCCAAATGAGGAACAACGAGAGGGCAATAGCGATACCATCAATGATTATAGAACCCAGGTTGGCGAGACGTCTGCTTCCTCCAACCGAGAAACCGACCAGGTCGCATCCGCCAAAGCCATTACCTCCTCTTGATTGGGACTCGGAGAAGAGCTGTCGCAAAATGTCAATTGAGGTTGAAAGCGGCGGGGTCGAGTGGTGAACGTACATTACACACTGGCAGGGTGGATCGCAAGCTACCTGTGTCGCGACAAAAGTCCTGTAGACGACGTGTTAGATGGTGACATGGTAGTCGAGTAGAAGTGAATTGGGCGTACGTGAAAATTGCCGTATTGAGTCGGCATGTCTGCTGGATCGAATTGTTGGGGGCCTGGTCGTCGTGCGAGTGTTTATTATGCGTGTTATGAGCGAAGGTCGTTGGGCGTGATGGAGCGAGCGAAGGGGGAGAAAGAAGTCGACAGGCGTGCACCGACAGGAAGGCCAACGAGTCGTCGAGGATGCGCGTGTGTCGGACGACGGTGTTGCAGACGAGGACTTTGCAGCGGTAAAGGGCTGGTCACTCTGGCACACTGGCATGGACCTGGCACCGACTCTCTTCTTTGCTGCAGTTACGGTACGCCCGCCAAGCCACAAGCTAAACTGAAGCCGGAGGTCGCGCAAACAGGCTTTTGCTGCTGGACAGTGGACAGTGATGTGATGATCGAGTTTCGCCATGATTAGCACCCCAAGCAACCCGCTGCTAGGCGACGCCCTAAAAGCTGCTCTCCCGCAGCCTCCCTGCCCATCTCCACGAGCTTCTTCTCTGTCCATCGACAAACACATCTTCAAATCTTCGGTATAATCCCGTTTCCTGTTGCATCCGTCTTCACCCCCAAGCAACCATCTCACCCTCTACGTCACTCGACGGGACATTTCAAACGTCTTTCTCGCGCACCTCGAGACCTGGTCGATATCAGGCAGACTTGTACTGAGTAGCTTCGGTGGCTGGTCTCCAGAAAAGGAGCCAAGCTTTCTCCCGCTTCCCGCTTGGAGCCAACTCCACCATCCAATGGCCTTGTTGCTTTAGCGCCTCTCCTTCCCGAGATGAGATGAAGGCACTTCTTCTTCACACCCTGCCTTGCGACCTGTCTCTTTAATCTTCTTCCTTGCATCGTGTCTATGCCTTGCAGCATCAATCTATACCATTGTCCAAGACAATCTCATAAAAGTATTCCTATCCATCAAGGACAACAACTCCATCTTTCAGCTTCGTAAACCAAAATTACTACGGCACAGACACGAAAACCAATTATAGTCTCGCCCCCATCATGCTTTCCCAACCACCTGCTTTCGTCTTCTCACCCTGCCGTGTTATGGCTCAGCTCTCCTCACCACCCCTCTGTGTAACCACAGTCTTTGCCGCATCTCTTGTCTGCATGGCTTGGTCCTTTGTTCCTGCATACGTCGAGTCCGCGTTACCCGCCATCCCGGAAGCGCTACAGCACATCTTGCATGAACGTAATCTCCCCTGTCATGTGTGTGACGAGCCAATTGTTTTGCTGATCCGGTCACTTCCTTTCATAAACTCTATTGCCGACCAAAGCAGGTGTAGACTCTCGAAACAGAAGTTGCATCAGTGTTGATCATCTAGATTGGGTGATAGTATCCATCATCTCATGAGCTTCTGCGCAGTTCTTCCAGAACTCCAGCGACCATGACTGCTTGTTCTTCTTTGTAATGTCCAGTGACAATCTGCAGACCAATTGGCATTCCCTCCACTAGATCAAGATCATACTGCTGGTGATTGAATTCATCACTCTTGTTCTTGGGCGAATACTTTTTCCAACCAGGACAGGCTTCAACACTATCAAGCTCCTTGTCCGCAAACACTCCAGTAGGAACAGCCAATGCCGAGTAGTCAAGCAAATTCCAATGAGCACTGTAACCAACATATTGGTTACTGACAACCCACTGCTTAGGTTTATATCCCACCCAAGGCAAGACAGGCGCAATGATGGCATCAACTCCTGACTCGAGCATCTTTTGAGCATACATCTGCTTGTAATCCAGAATCTTGCGAGCCAGGGCTTGACGCTGTGCTACATCGAGTTTATCCTCGGGTTTGCCGACCAGCATGCCTTCTATAAGTGGTTGCTCGGGATCAGACAACTTGCAAGCAGCTTTGCAACCTTCCCCACCGTCGGCAAGGATTGCGAGTTCCCAAAGCTCGTAATATGATGTTGATTGGGAAGATGAGTCCCAGTCGATACATTCGTGGCCGGCTTTGGTGAAGAGCTCACGGACATGGCTCATAGCTCGCTGAACTGGTGGTTGAGGAAGCACGTATCCATCATCATGTATAAAACCAAGCTTGAGCTTTCTTCCAGTTGGAGGCTTGGTAAGTTCCATACGCCATGGGATTGGAGGAATACTAGGGTCAATATCCCAAGGATTGCTTGAGCAATATGCTTCCATATAAGTCTTGAGCGAGTCCAGTGACCAGGTCAAAGGTCCAGCAACGGAGTTGATGAGATAGTCCTGATGATTCGCAGCTCTACGCCAGGAGACGCGGAAAGCAGAAGAGCAAAGTCCATAGATGCCTTGCAAAGCAGCAGGGATACGGATTGAGCCACCGATATCAGTGCCGATACCAATGACTGAGCCACGTCCACCGACCAGCGCTCCTTCACCGCCAGAGGAGCCACCAGAGACAAGTCCGCGGTGAAGGGAATTGACGCTCTGGCCGAAGACATGATTGTAGCTGTCCGACATCATCATGCTTTGAGGAAGATTGGTCTTGACATACAACACAGCTCCAAGTCGTCTAGTCTGAGCGATAGTAGACACACTATCCTGTTCAGCAGGCTTGAAACACAACCCCGCCCAACCAACACAAGTATCATAACCCTCCACTTCACAGCAATCCTTCAACGAGATTGGCAAACCATGAAGAGGTCCAGTCGGTTTTCCAGTCTTGGCGAATTCTTCATCCAGTCTTTCCGCAGTCTCGATAGCATCGCTGAACATGAGTTCAGTACAGCATTTCGTCAACTGCTGAAGCACAGCAGCTCTTTTGCAGAATGCCGTGACGACTTTGACTGATGTGAGCTCGCCAGTTTGCAGTTTTGACACCAGAATCGACGCATCGGTGTTGGTGATTTCGAGTTCCTCGGCGTTCAAGACACCGCAACTTTCCACAATGGGAATGGACGACTTATAGTCTTCGGGGATTGATTTGAGGCGCCAGTCGTAAGGGATGTTGCCAGCTTGCAGCTCACGCTTGAAGTGGCAGATATCTTGCCAGCTAGACATTTTGTATATGGAGAGATCCAGGGAGGAGCTAGAAAACAGACGGAGAGAAAGATGGAAGAAGCAAAGGACAGAACGAAGGAGGGGCTCGGTATGATAGGCATGATGATCTTATCAATCTACTCAACGACGACCCACTGCAACCGGCATCGGACTCATGAGAAAGGTGGATTTATGCAGCTATATGAACGATCATAAATGATGCTGCCAAGCTTTCGACCTTCTTCCTCCTCCCCTCCTACCAGGCCAGGTACCTCTCTTAGGAATCTGGAAAAACTGGACTCGCAAACATCTCGGCAGAGGATACTATGAACGTTTAACAGTTTTGATAATCCTGTGGGTACCATCCGCGAATCTAGTAGCTTTTGTTTTGTCTTCCTAGGATCGCCCTAAACACCTGCCCGAAAACGAGGACTTAACGTGTGCTACATAGAGCTGTTAACTCCGCCGGAATGGATGCTATCGAGTTCGGTTATGGCTTTACCAATCGAGTAGAATAACAATGATGTGAAGAAATAAAATAAGGAATGGTATACAGGTAAGAATGGTCAGGGTTGGTCTCACCACAACTTGGACATGAAAAGATAAAAACGAAGAATCTTTGCTTATCCTTGACCATTCTCTCTCTGTGATGAGAGGTAACTTTTGGAATGTAATCCTTTCTTTATGGGCACAGTGGAGATGTTGGCAAGGGCGGTTGACCTAGATACCAGGTAGGCTACGGAGAAGTCATCATGTTTGTAACCGACTACTTCGACCATGACCGAGCATAGATGATTTAAAGATCCGGTGGGCATACGGTACCACGAGAGGAAATACGACGACGACAGCAGAAAGATTTCAAAATGAAGTTAGAAAGGTAGGAATGTTCTCATATACACAAAAAAGCTAAGTAACGTGATAGTAATAAAAGGGTATTCATCCATCATAAAAAATAAGGATTTTTGTTGCTTGGGGAATCTCATCATCACCAACATCCCGGAGGAACAACCCTCAACAGGATACCGGCGCCAGGCACTGCCTCGGCAACAACATGCGACTCAGACTCGGCAACAACAGCAGGCTTTCGAGCAGCATCACTCTAAGAGCTCTGTCTAGCCTGCTTGCGCTCACCATAAGCCTTGGTGGCGTAGTCTCCACCCTGGACGATGAGGTCCTCGGGCTTGTAGTCGTGCTTGCCGCTGAAGTAGGACTCGAGCAGCGACTTTGTGCCGGCGGCGTAGCGCTTCTGGGCGTCGATGGAGGTGCCGGACATGTGGGGGACGGTGGCGTTGCCGCCGCCCCAGGTGCTGTAGGAGGCGGTGCGGAGAGGGTGCTCCTTGGGTGCGGGTTGGACGTCCCAGACGTCACCACCGTAACCGCGGAGTTGGCCGGACTTGAGGGCCTCGGCGACGTCTTCCTTGACGACGATGGCGCCACGGGCGGTGTTGACGAGCCATGAGCCTGTGAATGTGATGTTAGTGGTTTGGATGGATAAGTGAGGGGAGAGCGAGGAAACACATACCCTTCTTCATCTTGGAGATCAACTCCTTGTTGAAGAGACCCTTGGTCTTCTCGTGAAGAGGGCAGTTGATGGTGACAATGTCGCACTGGGCGAGCATGTCCTCGAGCTTGTCGACACGACGGCAGCCAATCTCGGCCTCCTTCTCGGGAGACAGGGGCTGGTAGTCGAAGTAGAGGAGTTCCTTGCAGTCGAATGCCTTCAGTCTGCGGAGGACACGCTCACCGATACGGCCAACGGCGACGGTACCGACGACCTTGTTCTCGAGATCGTACTCGTTCTTTGCGACGGCGGCGACGTTCCAGTCACCCTTGGCGATCATCTCGTGGGCGGGAGTGTAATTGCGGACGAGGACGAGCATGGTCATGACGACGTGCTCGGCGACGGAAACAACATTGGAGCCAGTGACCTCAGCAACAGTGATACCGCCATTGGTCTTGTTGGCGGCGTTCAGGTCAACGTGGTCGGAACCGATACCAGCAGTGATGGCAATCTTCAAGTTCTTTGCCTTGGCCAGACGCTCTGCGGTGAGGTAACCGGGGTGGAAAGGAGTGGTGATGATGACCTCGGCATCAACAAGGTGCTTGTCGAAAGTCGAGTTTGCACTGTCCTTGTCCGAGGTGGTGACGAGCTCGTGGCCCTGGTCCTCGATCCACTTGCGCAGACCGAGCTCGTTCTCAGTGGTACCGAGCAATTGAGGCTCGTCCTTTGCGTGCTCGAAACCATCGTACAGCACCATCAAAACCTTGCCATTTTGGCGGGAAGTCGCTGACAGCGATCTGATGGCGCCAGCCGATCTGAGAGGGGAAGAAAGAGAAGCAGATGCGAGAGGGGAAGCACGCAGCGAAGCGGCCGCAGGGCGGGCGACGCGAGTAGCAGAGCGGAAGAATACCATTGTGAATATGAGGAGATAGAGACAAAGGTAGGAATGAAGAGAGAAAGAGAAGCTGAGTAGAGAGCGGATGCGTGGCCGGTTATAAACTGGGCACTTTCTCGAGGGGAGCGGAGCTACTGATCAAGCTTGCATCACTGGTTAGCCAATTGCGGAGAAACAGTACGCGGTTGGAGTGAGCTTCGTCCGAACTTCGGTCTGTGAGCATGCTCAATCCTCCCGTATGCCCTTGTTCGGCATTTGGAATTGAGAGTCATACGAGTGATCTGGAAGAGAGGGGTTCAAACATACAGTCAACTTCTTAAATTGTGCGCGGTTGACAAAAAGGTCAGCTAGATTGTGTAAACCGTGATGAGATAGACGATTAAGCATCAGCTTCCACTTCCTAATAAACAACCACTTCCCTCGCACAAAAGATACATAGCGAGCGGTTCCTCCAATCCACCCCTCTCGTTCTCACAAGCAGCTCGAGCGAGCATATGTCGGACGACTCTCGCATCAACAGCATCAATCGACCAATTGTGCAGCCTTTCATCCCGTCGTAAGAGAAGCTGTTTCACTTTCCACCCCCTCCTATTGCCCGTCCACGACGAGCCGCAAGTGACGTTTCCCTTCCCCACAATTTCCCGCGGACATTGACATTTCGTCAAAGCAACGCAATCCACTAGCCTTCTCAATCTATCATAGCCAACTCTGGCTTGAACAGACTCCAATCCCAGCTCAATCGTTTAAAAACCAGCAGCAGACTATGTATCATGCAAGGCTTACTATTCTCCATCAATGCCAATATTCTCGGCGTGGAGGGAATTGAATTCGAGAGGGCAGACAAATGCGGGGGTTGCATGAACCGGAATCCCGTTCCTAGAGCAGGTCAGTGCTCGAGCTCTCTCCACAAATCATCGGATCGTAAAATCCTCCGAGTCTCGTCCGTCGTCTCTTTCCATTTCAATTGCCGTGAAAGGAGAAGATGATTGAAAGGGAGAGGAGAGAAACGCCGACCTTCACAAGCCCAGCGTGTTCAAAAAGCCACTCTAAGGGCTGGACTCCAAAGCCGAACAGCGAACTTCGGTCGAAGGACAAAATTTCCCCATCTAGTCAAAGGAACTTCAGAAACAGGAAGGTCGAACGACATCTCTCGTGACATCCCCCTCACGCTTCCTCCGAGTCTCGTCCTTCTCCTCCTCATCTCCGAACACTCTCCTGCCATTACTAGGAAGCATCAAGCTCCTACGCCCGAGATTCGGGGATTCGAGGACGCGTTTCCTTTTCTCCGAAACAGGCTCGATGTTGCAGGCAAAAGATCACGATGCACTGAGCAATCACGATGTTAGAAGTAAATGGCAATCAAGATAGATAGGAAAACATGATGCCTGCCTTGCCTCTTTGTCTCATGCTGCGGTGAACTTGGAAACAACTCTCCACAGTGACACCTTGATGATAGAGGTGGAGCCGACATGACGTTAGTAAGTTTTTGCCGGAGCAGCCGGCCGTGAAGGGGACGTGCACGCGACGTGCTGTCGATACGGTATTTACACTCTCCAAGATCAGTAAGATCCTATCGTACTACCTATCAAAATGCACATTGAAATTCCAAGATACAAAGAGGCTCCACTGAGAGCTCGGGATTGTATCAAGCGCATGTCTAACTCTGACTCTCTCCACACGCCCCAATGAGGTCCCATCTCACCATCCATCGAAATGCACAAAGATATTCAGAATCAGGGAAATGTCCGCGAGAGCGTAAGACCTGTCGAGATTGGTCGACGGTAATTCCATGCTCTTACTGGAGCCCTTGGGGATTGTAAATTGCATTGTGCATTTTGATAGATGGATTTGTGGAAGTGTTGGGTGCTTGAAGCAGTGCAAGTTTGTAAGCAAATTAAAGAGGGGGTCACAGGTATTGATGTAAGTGGTTTGGTCAAGGAGTAGGGTATCTTTTCTCATTCTTTTGTATCTCTGTCTTGTTTGCTCCTTATCATCTCGTTTATTCTCATCGTTATATCATTCTGCTCATTCTGCTCATTTTCCATCTCGTCCCTTTCTCAACACCATCGTCAAGCAAAACATCTCTCCATCTCCCTTCAAGTCTTAGCGTCACCATCTTCATCATCCTCCTCCTCATCCGAACCACGAATCGGACGATCGGTAGTATAATGCATACCATCAACAGGATATCTACCCCCACCCAACCGAAGCGACCGCACCTGCGACTCACCAGCAACCCCCATACCTCCTCTTCCTCTCCCCCTCGTCTTCGACATGGCTCAAATCCCCACTATACAAACCTAGAAAATCAAAAGATGACACAAAAACAAGGAGTCTTTGACATAACTCGAACTCAATAATCAAGCTCCTACCAACCAAACCCATCATTCAAATCTGAATCCAATCTTGCATTTTTTACGTGGTGAAAGAGACAGAAAAGATCATCAATTCTGGTTCGTGAAGATGTGTATAAGTGAAGGGAGAAAAGAGACACTGATCATACACTCGCTAATAGAAAAACAATAATACAAATCAAGGCTTAGCCATGACATCAACATATCTGCCTCCTCTCTTCTTGCTCTTCGCAGTTCCTCCTTTGCGCGGCCCCGGTGCACCGAGTAAATCATCAATACTACTTGCATTACTCATACTCGTTGCAGGACGACTGGGCGGTGCGGAGCCTGGTGGCCCTCCAAGTCCTCCAAGCGGAGGAGGTGCGGAAGCGGATGGGAAGCCGGTTTGGGGAGCAGCAGGTGAGGCGGCCATGGATGGAGGACCAGAAGGTGGGCCACTGGCAGGAGTCATGACGCGAGAGGGAGGACCAGACATGGGAGGTCCTGCTTGCGGTGCAGCCGTATTACTGACACTTCTTGAGGGGGGTCCCCTAGGTGGCGGTGGTGTAGCAGCGGTAGGTGCAGCAGCCTCCGCGCCTCCTTTCTTGTTGACCCATTTCTTAAGATCTGGATCGTAGTAGAAAGAGCTTTGTTCTCCCAGCTTGGCTCGGATGGGTCCTGGTTGGGCATTCGGATCTTTCTTGCCGAACCAGCCGCCGAACCAACCTTTCTTGTCACCATTCGCGCCAGACTTGTCATCGCGTTTCGCGTCCTCCTCTGCAGCTTTGCGGAAAGCTTCATCTGCAGCTTTGTCATCGGCTGCCTTCTTGAGGGCAGCAGCCCGGCGGATGATCTCGTCGTCATCGTCTTCGGTGTCCATGAAATTCTTCTTCTTTGGCTGTGCTTGTGTTTGGTCGTCGCCACCCTCTAGATCAGGTTCTGGCTCGTAAGGTTGATAGTTGGAGGTTGGAGGCTCGTATCCGGATGAGCCTGTTGGTGGCTCGTAAGAAGAAGGAGGCGCATAGGAGGTCGGAGGCTCGTACGATGGCGGAGCGTAGGATGACGTTTGAGGCTCGTCGGACATCTGAGGCTCATCCGACGGCGGCTCATACGAGGACGGAGTTTCATGTGATGAAGGCGGTTCATACGATGATGTTGGTGCATACGATGATTGTGGTTCATACGATGATGGTGGATCGTAAGAAGGTGATTGTTCGTAAGATGACGGAGGCTCATATCCGAAGCCAGACGATTCTTGAGGAGCTGTCGGTGTATACACAGAAGACTGAGAATCTTGGACGGGGGTCGGCTCTGACGGTTGGTAAGGTGATTGAGTGTGAGGCTCGTAAGACGAGGATCGCTCAGGTTCAGCTAACTCAGCAATATTGTCTCCATAAATCGGTGACAATGGTGTGTATGAGCTAGGCTGGTAGGGTGAATGTCTCGAAGGTTCAGGCTGATTTCCATACGCCGGCCTGCCCTGGTCGAGGCTCGAACGAGACTCAGAGACACCGGACTGAACAGATTCACGTCTTGAAGGTGGCTGACTGTATTGTACACGGTAGTCTGAGACTGCACGGGATGCTTCAGGTCGAGGGACTCCAAGAGACTGAGATTGTTGGCCTTCTCCAGACTGCTGCGGCAAATACGCTCCGAACGGCGTGCTACTAGCACGCTGGACTGGCGGAGGTGCGGCAGTTGTGGGAGACACGATGCTACTGTAGCCGGTTCCTGGTCTTTCTTGCTCGTAAGAACGAGTTGACTCCATTGAACCTCTGCTTGGAGCATACGCGCTAGGAGCATAGCGTGCAGCCGAAGCGCCGCCAGGCTGAGTAGGAGGTGCATATCTGTTCGGTGCGGCATTACCGGGTGCAGATGACATGCTACCACCCATCGACATTGCTCCGTATAGATCAGTGACTGAAGCTGTTCGGCTGACAGTCGGCGTCTCTCCGGTGATTCCGCCGAAAGGCCCTGCAGGAGCGCCTTCTGAGCCAGTAGAGCCATTTGGCTTCTGGTCGTCATCGTCCCCAGCAACAAAGGTGTTGAAGCGTTTCCACATACTACCCGAAACCTTGTCCATTGATGGCTTGGGGATCCAGCCACCGGAAGAACTAGCCTGAGGTGCTTGAGACAGACATCTGTTCAAGTCATCCACACAGCTCAACAGTGCAGGACTATAGTAAGGCGACAGGCGAGTGGAAGCCTTGAAGGAGGCCATGATCGCATCGCAGTAAGCCTGTGCTTCACTACGCAGACCATGCTCAGTGAGAATTTGAGCATGTTGATACTTGAATGCTTGCAAGTGATGAAGTGTAGGCGAAGTACCGGGAGCAGGTGCAAGAGATACACAGAGCTCGTAGATTTCGGTGAGCATAATTGAATCCAAGTCGGACAGCTCCTGAGATTGATTCTTGTGATCTGCTCCAAGAAGAACAAAGTCAGACTTCTCGTCATCAGCACCGCCGAGGTGAGCGGAAGCTTTGGCAAACAAGAAACAAGTGTGTGCTGCCTCACTTCGACCATAGCTGGACAGAAGTTTACCAAGAGCAGCGATGGCTTGGACATCGTTGTTACTCCTATTGCTGATGATGAGGCACAGAGTCTCACGCCATTGATCGAGGCCATCCAGAGGGTTCTTCGCACTTGGTCCAGCCTTGCTGATCATCTGGAATCCAGCACGAGCAGACGGTGGGACAAGCTCGTCAATGCTCTCTTCCCAATTACCAGCAAATACTTCATACAATGCTGCCAGTGACTGCGAGTTGTCACTAGCGTCCTTGACTTGGGAACGAACGAATTCCTGAACGACCTGCTTCCAGATATCGGGACCAGCGACTGATGCAATCAGCAGAGCATGAGACCACATCTTTTGTTCGGCGGCATGCCAGACTGCCTTTTCACGGTCACCTTCGAGAAGGTGTGTGCGAATCTGAGCTATCGCCTTTGCACTGACGGGCTCTGTGGGAATCCTGGATGACGTATCATCGGTGACATTCTCAGATGTTTCATCGGGTTGCGCGAGATTTGGTAGCAAGATCTTGCGAGCGGCCTCTTCTGCGGCAGCATTTCCCTCGATCTTGTTATCGTGTTCAAGCAGAAGCTTGACCATCTTCCACAAGATGACCTTCTCTTCGACACGCTTTTTCGTCTGAACAGACATGGCGAAGTCGTGCATAGTGCTTTCGTTTGTCTTCTCAAGATCCTCAATCTTGCCAGTAATCCAAGCAAGTGTATCCTTCTTCTTGGATTTGCCCTTGTTCAAAGGACCAGGGAATTTAGCATCGCGCTCATCCAAGGGATACGTTGTCTTGGTGTCATGTATGGTGATATGACCAGAAGAACATTTGATGGTTGGGATAGCATGACCAGCGGCATAGAAAGGGGCCTGCTTAGGGAATGTGCTAACCAATGAGCCGCTGGGACCCCATGTGAAGACTGGACAGCCCTTGTATCTTTCCAGTGGATCTTGAGCTCGTTCATCTTGCGGGACAGTGAAGCTAAGATCTGAAGAAAACTGCTGCCTGGCAGGCGGAAGGGCAGCTCTGGCGTCTTGGCGCTGTAACAATGTAGGTGAGGTGATAGCGCCTGCAGCAGAAGTTGGTCGCTCGATTTGTGTCATAGCTCTCAAAGGCCCCTTCATGACAGTTCCTGGTGACTGAGTCTTGGATCTTCTTGGTGGTGAAAAAGTGTCGCTCGGAGTTGGGGCGTCAGCGGCGGGGTATGCCTGAGGGATGCGAGAGTCGGGAGAAGCAGTGAGCGGGGCATATGGGTTAGCCCGAGGTGGTGATGCGTAAGACTGCGAGATGGTCTGGTCTAGAGTATTGCTGTCACGCCTAGGTGGTGTTTCAAAGCCCTCGGCGAGACCGGACATCTGGCGCACAGGAGGTGGGGGCTGGTAGGAAACAGATCTGACAGATGGAGGAGGCATTTCTGCCGCAGCAGGCTTCTCGTGATAAGCCAAGGGACTTGATGTTCTCGGGGCGAAAGGCTGGACAGGTCTCGCAGCAGGGGTCGCAGCAGGCATTGTAGCATACTTATTTTGTGCTTGGTTTTGAGCCTGAGCTTGTGGAGCTGGAGAGTATCGCGAGGTTGCGGCAGGCGCAGGTGGCGGCATTGGTGAGAAGCGACCTGTGACTGGAGGAGGTGCTGCAGCCGAGGGAGCCTGGGCAGGAGCGGCGGGCGAGTATCTCGAAGAAGCTGGTGGACCAGTAGGTTGGGGAGGCTCCAACTGTTGAGGAGTGGCTTGCACGTCAGGCAACAATGGCAGCTTCTCGGGTTGTCTAAAAGCCGTGACATTGTAGTTCGATGAGCCAGCTGGAGGAGGCATGACGGGACGGGATGGTGGGCGGATTGGGGGACCTTGCGGAGGGGTCTGCAAAGTAGCTCCCATGCCTTGCGGAGGTAATCGAGGAGGAGAAGGCGATGTGATTGCAGGGGTGTATGCTCCAGAAGGCCTTGTCCTTGGCTTGGGCACCATAGGGAGTTCCTCGAAGAAACCAGAAGCAGATCTGTTTGCTCCGCTTGAAGTAGCAGGTTTGGGTGGCAGAGTTGCAACGCTTGGAGATTGATTCATGGGCGGAGATGCTATGGTTGCTGAGGGAGCAGCAGTGGCAGAACGCGACAGAGGTGGGGCAGTAGATTGCATACTGCTACTTCTTGGGGGAGGAGCTGGGCCAGCAGACTGATTTGGTATGATGGCAGCTGCAGGACGTCTGCGAGGCTGGACAATGTCCTCAGGCAAATCATATGGAGATGAGTAGCCACCCTTGGACTTGTCGGCAAAGCTCTGAGCGTTGTTCAGAACCGGTCGAACAGGCTGCTGTTGCTGGTTGTACAGAGGTACAGACGGCAGAGTTGGAGCCAAGTATGGATTTTGCTGTTGTGGCGCTGGTGAATAGGGATTTGCAGGAGCGTTGATCTGTTCTTGAGGTCCACCAAGCTTTGTGAAGCCCATGGTGTTTCCTTGGGCGTCATAGACAGGAGCAATCCCGGGACTAGACCGATCGGGACTGAAGACCTGTTGTGCCGGTGCAGGAATTGTGTCAAAGTCATCAAGGAAACCTTCACCATCATCGTCAAAGAAGCCGCTGGGATCAACAGCGTTGTCGTCGAGGAAATCGTCATCATCCAGAGCAGCCGACCACATGGCAGCCAGATCTTCCTCACTCTTCTCTTCGACTGGAGCATCGTCCTGTGCTTTCTGCTCTTGCAAGGCCTGGGCCAGAGCGGTGGCTTGGGATGCAACAATTCCACTACCTGCCACGCGGTTGTCTGGGTCGACATTGTTCTCCTCTGCCGGCACATTCCCTACAACAGCTCCGAAATCTTCTGTCTGATCATCATCTCCCCACTCAAAGGCGGCTGATGATTGAGATTGAATCTGGACTGGTTCTTCTATGGGCTCTTCGGCCACCTGGCGTAATGTTTCTTTTGCCTCTTCCAGTGCTGATGAAGCCTCCGGGGCTTCAGATACTCGCGTGTCTTGCTGCTCGATCGCCTGGACGTCTGGGACAGTGTCCTCGGTGGCCTCGTGTGCAGAAGGGGCGTCTCCAGTGGTCATTTCATAAACGTGTTCAGCTGTGGCCACGGCCGAGGGATCGCTATGGAAGGGTTCGAAAGGAACGTCATGGGCGTTGATGGCGGGCCCGTCTGTGGCGAAACCGGGAGTGGGCAGAGTTTCCTCATCCTCCATCAAGGGCGCATCATCACTTTCATCGACAGCGTCATCGGCAGCAGTGGTCTGACCCTGGTACTCGTATTGTTCTCTGGGGTATTCCAACTCTTCTCTATCAAGGCTTCCAAAGGCTTCATCAACAGAAGACTGTTCCGTCTCTCGTGGTGTGACTTGTTGGGGCTCGTCGAATGCCAGAGGCTCGGCATGTTGGACCTCTGGCTCTGGCACATGTGGTGAGTCCTCAAGAGAGTCATGTGTTGGCTCAGGGATCAGGTTTGGCGATTCGATAGGTTGTGACTCCTCGGTGTGTGCATCGTCTGAGGCCTGTTGTGCGATTGGGGCTGACGTGTCGAGGCTCTCGGTCGCGAAGTTGGGCTCTTGGACATTGGACTGTGCTACCTCGGCAGGTGAAGGCTGAACAGTATCTCTAGACAGTGTCTCTTCGGCGATTGGTTCAGGTTGCTCTTCGGGAATGCGATGGAAGAAGTCGCTATGGTCGTTGGCTGTTGTAGCTTCGGGTCGCGGGGCTAATCGAGGGACCTCATCGGAGCTGTTGTGCATCCTCAAGGCAGGATGCCATGAAGATTGTTGGTTGTCTTCTGCCATGGCAGAGTATTATGTATGACGGTTGCTATGGCCATGTCTCAGTATGCGCCATCATAGTTATTCAGGCGACGTGACCAGAGGGGGTCGGCATGGTAGAAGCGGTCAGGAAGCTTTGTAACCTACCAAAAACAAAATAACAAGGACCAAGGACGAACTCGTCAAGACATCGGACAGGGATTCAGTACAAATAGTTGATCGGCACGAGAGCGTGTTCGAATAAGTTGAAAGGAGGAGACAATTGACACTTTACGACATGACGGAGAAGTCGCCAAGCTCCCCGGACTTTGTCGCGGCATGAGTCGCATGAGTCGTGCCTCTTCCCCGGGTCAGGGTGACTTGACTCAAGGCTCTTGAATACCTGACAGCAACGTAGTTGTTGTAGGCAGCAGGTCACTTTCTTGATATACAACTTCATACAAGACAGATGAGGCATGTCACATCGGCACGGCGACTCGACCGCGTCGGCCTCTTTGATCCCTGATGCCGACTCGGACCTGGATTTGGATCTGGACGAGCTTGATCCACAGACGACCAACACCAACAACCACAACTCGCGCTCGGCGAGTACCGACTTTGGCAAGAACATAGCCTTGAAGAAGCTGCGATATGGAGGAAGAAGAGCTTTCAGAAGGCCCGACCGCTATGCCGACGACGCAGATGCAGACGACCTGGAAGCCTTGGTAGGAAGAGACAGTCAAGGGGACGAGAGAGAGCCCGCGCATACCATCCATCCTCCTCCACCACACACTTCGAGACTACGTCGCCTCTCAGACAAGTCGCATTCTGCCCTTGCCAAGTTCAAGGCACGACTCAATCCCTTCTCTCGCTCAGGCCCAGCAGAGGGTGACGACTCCGAACCCGAGGACGAACACGATCCCGCCTCCAACAGGACCATCGTTGTGGGAGACCGTCAAGATGCCAAATACCCGCCTAATGCTGTCTCCAACGCCAAATATACCCCCGTTTCTTTCCTACCCCGAACACTATACAACGAGTTCTCCTTCTTCTTCAACATGTATTTCCTCCTGGTCGCTTTGTCGCAAATCATCCCTCAGCTTCGTATCGGTTATCTGAGTACATACATCTTTCCTCTGCTCTTCGTTTTGACCATCACTCTCGGAAAAGAGGCCATGGACGACATACACCGCCGGAGGAGAGATCAGGAGGCCAATTCGGAAAGATATACTGTCTTGCAATTCGGGGATAATGATACCTCTTCAAGGAGGAGACAACGGCCTGCGGATCCAGATGCAGATGGCTTGTTAGATACGGATGTGAGGGACGTCTCAAAACCATCGCGATTACTCAAGGTCGGCGATGTCTTGGTCATGACCAAGGACCAGCGCTTTCCCGCAGATGTCGTCATTCTCAAAAGCTTCTCTCAAGAATCTTCTGCTCAGCCAGAGCCACTGCCGGAAAGCGAAGAAGCAAATCTGTTCGAGCCCGAAGCTGCAAATGTACCTGAACCACCGTTAGCAAACCAGACCACTTCTGAAGATCCGAGCGCTGGTGGTGAAGCCTTCATTCGAACAGATCAACTGGATGGAGAAACCGATTGGAAGCTCCGGTTGGCTTCTCCCCTGACTCAGGATCTCCCTTCTCGTGATTTGACCAGGTTGCGTCTGACGGCTGGAAAGCCAGACAAGCGTGTCAATGACTTTGTTGGTACCCTGGATCTGCTACCCGATGGTCGCCAGGCATATGATCCCTACGAGGCTGAGGCGTCTGCTGCTGAGGTTCCTGGAACAAAATCCATACCGCTCTCCATCGACAACACTGCCTGGGCCAACACAGTGCTTGCCTCGAGCACAACTGTCTATGCGGTGGTCATCTACACCGGTCCAGAGACTCGTGCTGCTCTTTCGACTTCTGCTTCTCGCTCAAAAACGGGCCTTCTCGAAAACGAGATCAACTCTCTGACCAAGATTTTGTGCTTTCTGACTCTTGCTCTATCTTTCATTCTTGTTGCATTGAAAGGCTTCAAAGCTGAGAATGGTCGGGAGTGGTACGTCTCGGTCATGCGTTTTCTCATTCTCTTCTCCACTATTGTACCAATCAGTTTGCGTGTCAACCTGGATATGGGCAAGTCAATGTATGCTTGGTTCATAGAGCGTGATCAAGGTATTCCTGGAACTGTTGTTCGTACCAGTACCATTCCCGAAGATCTTGGCCGCATTGAATATCTGCTCAGCGACAAGACTGGTACTTTGACACAAAACGAGATGGAGCTGAAAAAGATTCATGTCGGTACGGTCTCATATGCCAATGAAGCCATGGATGAGGTATCTGGATACGTCAAAGCCGCTTTCTCTGGTCTCGAGGGCTTCTTCCTGCCTTCGTCCAACGTGACTGGCGGACTTGCCTCAGGCACTCGTTCGCGAAGAGAGATCGGTCTCAGAGTGCGAGACTTGGTCCTTGCATTGGCTCTTTGTCACAATGTCACTCCTACCACCGAAGAAGTTGATGGATCTACAGTAACATCATACCAAGCTTCCTCGCCTGATGAGATTGCCATTGTGGCTTGGACGGAACACGTTGGTCTGCGCTTGCTGCATCGTGACCGTAAGTCGATCACTTTGCAATTCGCAGACGACAACAAGATTGTTGTGCGTGTGCAGGTCCTCCACATCTTCCCTTTCACATCCGACAGCAAGCGCATGGGCATTATCGTCAAGTTTGTGCAGGAAGGAGGTATTGCTGAAAGTGATTCAAGTGAGCTATACTTCTTTCAGAAGGGCGCGGACACCGTCATGACTTCCATCGTGGCCGCTAATGACTGGCTTGATGAGGAAACTGCAAACATGGCTCGCGAAGGATTGCGTACCTTGGTCATTGGCAGGAAAGCTTTGTCGCTACAACAATACGCCGCCTTCTCTTCAGCACACGCAGAAGCTTCGTTGAGTCTTCATGATCGTGATAACAGCATGGCAAAAGTCGTCAAACAGCATCTTGAGAACAATCTCGAACTCTTGGGCGTCACAGGCGTGGAAGACAAACTTCAAGCACATATCAAACCGTCTCTAGAACTGCTACGCAACGCAGGCATCAAGATCTGGATGTTGACAGGAGACAAAGTTGAGACCGCACGCTGTGTGGCCGTGTCCTCCAAGCTTGTCTCAAGAGGCCAATACATTCACACCATCGCCGGACTGAAACGTAAAGACCTTGCTCTCGATGCACTCTCACTACTGCATTCACGACCCAATGCCGCTTTGCTAATCGATGGCGAGTCTCTATCTCTTTACCTCAACCACCATCGCGAGGCATTCATTACCTTGGCAGTCCGACTCCCAGCCGTAATAGCGTGTCGATGCTCTCCGACACAAAAAGCAGATGTGGCGAAATTGATCCGATCTCACACACGCAAACGCATCGCTTGTATCGGTGACGGCGGCAACGATGTCAGCATGATTCAAGCAGCAGACGTCGGTGTGGGTATTGTAGGAAAAGAAGGCCGTCAAGCTTCTCTGGCTGCCGACTTCAGCATTACCCAGTTCAGCCATCTGACCAAACTTCTCGTCTGGCACGGTCGCAATAGCTACAAGCGATCTGCCAAATTGGCGCAATTCGTCATCCATCGCGGTTTGATCATCAGTGTCTGCCAGACTGTATTTTCTGTCGCTTCCGCCTATCAACCCATAGCTTTATACCGTGATTGGCTTCTCGTCGGCTACGCGACCCTCTACACCATGGCCCCGGTCTTCTCCTTGACCCTCGACCGCGACGTCGATGAAAACCTCGCAAACCTATACCCGGAATTATACAAAGAATTGACTTTGGGCAAATCCCTCTCTTACCGCACCTTCTTCATCTGGGTCGCCATCTCAGTCTACCAAGGTATCGTCATCCAAGGCGGTTCTCAACTCCTAGTCCCCAAGTTCGCAGACCACAGCACAGGAAACGCAGACACAGCCGCTGCATTTGCGAGAATGGTTTCCGTCTCTTTCACCGTGTTGGTCATTAATGAATTGATCATGGTAGCCGCCGAGATCACAACATGGCATCCCGCAAACATCATCTCCATCCTTGCAACAGGATGTCTATACTTCGGCAGCATCCCATTCCTCTCTGGCTACTTCGATCTGAAATTCGTGGCCAGTGTTGGTTTCGTATGGAGAGTCGCCGCCATCTCTGCGGTGTCTCTGGTTCCTGTTTATGCTGGCAAATTGATCAGACGGGCAGTGAAGCCACCGAGTTATAGAAAAGTACAGGGGGTGTAATGGGTGTGAAAGGGTTAGCCCCAGTCAACACAGAAGGGTTGATGGGATCTGCTTTTGTCCTTTTTTTTTCCTGCACAGCGTAGATTGGCGTTTTTCTTCGAACTTGGGTATACACATGTTTCTTCCTCTTCACTGGACTTGAGTTTCCAACTTCCATGATTGGATGTGAAACACTTATCATACAAGGACCACGAGCTCGCAGGCGAAGAATAGGCGAAATTGATTGGCGATAACATGGTTTCTGGATATCCGGCAAACACGTTATCTCAGACGCGGTGTCTCCACGTATTTGACGCGGCTGTTGCAATTGAACCCTTAATATGTTCTAGATCTTGCCGTCGAGGCCGCGTAGACATATAAAGGGCTCGAGGAAGTCACGGATCGGATTGCGTGATAGGGATACGTGTTTGCGTATCACCTGCCTTTTTCGGCTAGACTCGACTTTAAAACAAGGCTTGTTCATGTCAAGCCCTTTGGCCAAGCTGTCACCACTCTTATCTTATTCCCGCTGTTCGCGAGGACGAACCTCTACACCACCGACACGAACCTTTTTGATGGCAGTTCTTTCGTTATCTCGCCGCCACTCTCTCAGAATTAAGATGCGAGCAAACCAACTGCATGTGGAAGGTTATTCGGCAGGGCCGCGAGGCCTGAGGCCACGAGATCACCTCATTGATATCTTATCGTGATTTCTAACGACATGAGGCACTTTTGTGCAGGCGATGGCTTTGCTCAAATATACCTATAAATGCATGCTCGAGTCACTGATCACTGCAAGCTCTGATCACCAGGATACAGAGTCCAGAGCGCATCATCTGTGATTTCAGTATGTCTTCTGAGAAAGACACCATCGACTCGGCCGGGATACATTCGGACCAAGACATCCATCAGAACACCAACCGAACCACCGAAGATTTCAAGCAGCTCAAGACCATCGCAAGTCTCAGGAGGGATAGCAGCAGTCTGGATGAGAAGAACATCAAAGGTGATGTGCAAGATATCAAGATCGCGGAAATTGGTGACGACACCGCGCTAGATGTCGAGAACGATGTTGAATTGGTCCTGGATAAGGCACGAGGTCTGACAATTGAAGAATGCCGAAAGCTTATCAAGGACTTGCTCGAGGAACATACGTATGACTACAACTTCGCCGCTACCCAGAAGGACAAACTCAGAAAGCTACTCGATGGTCCCGCCGAAGGACAGTCAGCCGAAGAATGGGAGATTCTTCTCAAGAAAGAAACTGCACTCAACATATTCTACTCGCCCTATCCCGAAGTTCGAGCCATCACACGTCCAGATGATGATGTGAACATGCCCTGCGAGACCATTCGAGCGCACCTTCTCGGTTACCTATGGGCATGCATTGGTCAATTCATCAACTCTTTGTTCAACTCTCGTTACCCAAGCATCACGTTGCAGTCAAGTGTCGCTCAAATTCTACTGTACCCTTGCGGTATGTTCCTAGCATGGAGTCTGCCAGATTGGGGCGTCACCATCTTCGGAAAGAGACATACTCTCAACCCTGGTCCTTGGACATACAAAGAGCAGATGTTTTCTACCATCATCGTCAATGTTGGTCTCACTTCTGCTTACTGCTTCTGGAATATTCAAACACAGCAAGTCTACTATGGAGACAAGTGGCTCACACCCGAGTACGAGATCCTTCTGCTCCTGTCTACTCAGCTCATGGGTCTCGGTTTTGCTGGAATGCTTCGAAGGTTCGTGGTCTACCCTATCCAAGCGCTTTGGCCCAACATTCTTCCCACTGTCGCGCTCAATCGCGCTTTGTTGGTCAAAGAGACACATGAGAGCATCAATGGCTGGCGGATGTCGCGTTATAAATTCTTTTTCATCTTCTTTATCGGCATGACTGTCTACTTCTGGCTTCCTGGTTTCCTGTTTCCTGCACTCAGCTACTTCGCCTGGATGACTTGGATCAAGCCAGACAACTTCAATCTGGCCACAGTAACAGGCTCGTCATTCGGCTTGGGCTTCAATCCTCTCTCATCGTTGGACTGGAATGTGTTTGCAACATACGCCTTTCCTTTGACATGGCCGTTCTTCGCGCAGGTTCAGCAATACATTGGAATGTTTCTTGGTGGTTTGATCATTCTCGCGGCGTACTACTCAAACTTCAAGTGGACTGCCTACCTACCTATCAACTCATCAGGCATCTTTGACAATACTGGAAATTCCTACAACATCACCAAAGTCATGGTAAATGGCCGCCTGGACTACGAAAAATACTACGACTATTCACCGGCATTCTACAGTGCTGGTAATCTTGTGGTATACTCCGCCTTCTTCACCTTTTACACCGTCACTTTTGTGTTCATCATTCTCGACTTCTGGCGGCCCCTTGCCCAAGCCTATCAGAAGATGGGATCTGCCGCTTGGTCTCAAATCAGAAGTATGGGATACAGGGGTAAGCAGACCATGACCTCCCTGGCAAAAGGAGATATCAAGCAGGCATTTCATCACACCATCCATCTCATGGATGGCGAGGGCAGCGTATATGATGGCTTCAACGACCCCTTTACCAAGATGATGCGAAACTACAAGGAAGTCCCCGATTGGTGGTTCCTGGCCATCGCTATTATTGCTTTCATCTTTGCAATCATTATCCTCAAGACTTTTGATGCATTGCAGACCCCAGTGTGGACAATCTTCTTTGTCATTGGCTTGAATCTCGTCTTCTTGGTCCCCATGAGTTATCTCTATGCTATCTCGGGCACAACACAAGGTCTCAACGTGGTCACTGAATTGATTGTCGGTTACGCTCTGCCTGGACGTCCGGAAGCCCTGATGTTCGTCAAGGCTTATGGCTACAATATCAATGGCCAAGCCGACAACTACACCTCGGATCAAAAGATGGGTCTATATGCAAAGATACCTCCCCGTGCCATGTATCGTGGTCAACTCATCAGTGCCATCATCACATCTTTGATCGCCTACGGCTGTGTCGACTTTGTGGACACTGACATCAAGAACATCTGCGACCCTGACCAGGCTGCCGACTTCAATTGTGCGAACGGATCCGAGGTCTTTTTTTCTTCATCAGTCGTGTGGGGTGCCATTGGTCCCTCTCGCATCTTTGGTCAATTTTACCCATTCATGAAGTATATGTTCCTCCTTGGCTTCCTTCTTGCATTGGGCTGGTGGTCAATCAAGCGCTACGGACCATTGATTCGAAAGGCTGCCCAAGCCAAACTTCCATCAGTCATCTTCAAACCATTGGATCTTATCATCTTCACACCCATCTCCTGGTTCAGGGATGTCCACCCTTCCCTCGTCATCAACGGTTTCCTCAACTACGCTCCTTTGAACTTGACTTACTACACCAGTGCCCTATACGTATCGTTCGGCTTCATGTACTATCTGAGAAGATACAAGACGGCTTGGTGGGAAAAGTATAATTACGTTCTCGCTGCTGCTCTGTCTGCTGGTGTGGCTTTGTCTGGAATCATCATCTTTTTCGCTGTGCAGTATCATCCTGTTGGTGTGAGTTGGTGGGGTACGAATGTTGTTGCGGAAGGTGTTGATGGGGGTGTTGGAAGGCAGGCGCTTTTTACTACACTGCCGGAGAAGGGATATTTTGGACCTGATACTTGGAAGTAGTAATCCGGCTTGCACTTTTGAGCACAATGCGAGACTCGGGTCTATCTTGCACCAAAGCGATTTTCGAGATGGAGAAGATCGAATGGCACTCCATCCAAGCACCTCCCTTGATTTTTGGAGCGGAGAGTGTGGAAAATTCAGGGAAGAAGGAGTATTTTTTCATACTTAGGTGAGTGTGGAATCTGCTGACGATGTTTGGAAATGAAAAAAGATTACGCCTGTTTCAAGTTCTTTGTCGTGGACGCCTGATCTTCGAATTTAGTTAGATTGCTCGTGACAAAGCTCGACGCACCTTCTTCTAGACCTGTTGAATAACTTGAATTGCGACTTTCTCATAATCCATCTCAACCTTCTTGATTTCCTCATGTGGCGGTACACGACCTACAAACCTTGCAAACAACCGCACCTGGCTTGCTCGAAGATTCGACAATTTTCATCATCCGCTCCGGGAGCGGTCACTGGGAGACTCGAGAAGAATGGTACACAACCAACCCGTCCTTTCTGGAAACTAAACGACACGGAAAAAATCCAAGCCCGCCTGGACGAAATGCGACATGTGAAATGGGGCTTCATATTCTACCGATGCACCTACTCGGACGAAAGCTCCTGGCAACACTTCATGAACATCGTGCGCCACCGAGCAAGACTAGACATCCACGAGACTGGAGGAGGGACAAAAGCCATCACTTCAAGTCTAGAAATCTCATCACGCGAAGATGAGTCTAAATTCGAAGGCGCGACGATTGATCAAATACGCGAGCATTTTGAAAACTGGGTGTGTGATTCTAGCAAATCAATTCTTGGAGAGCAAGGGAGAGATGCGAATATATGCCCCACTGCACGATATATCTATCCTATACATGTTGATGCAGAAGCTATGTATAGTGTGGTAGAGTCAGCACCACAGCCACCCGCCAGAGATAAGGATGGAGTAGGCTATGTCAATCTCATCAACTCCTATTGGCGACCACAAGAATCATCATCTCAGTGCGACGAAGGGTTCCATGAACAAGATGGAAACGATGATGTGGGATATATGCGAGTGTGCTTGCAGGGATTACATCCGAGAGTGTATTCGCTTCTCAGCAGCGCTGATGCGTATCATGTATTTTACAGACCGCCGCCTAAAGTCTTCATCCGATAGGAGGTCAGCGTCCAGACGGGGACGGCTCTATTTAAAGCGGAGTTTTTGTCGAAATGTACTCCACAAGAGACACGCTAGGAGAATAGCCCATCATATCAGTTCACAAGACTTTGATGCATACACTCTTCGCTATTATCGCAACAGGTTCTCTCCAGGAGATTTTGAACTTCCTGGTGCAAGATACTGCTTGGGTCTCTCAAAGCAAGACAGGAAAGATGGCTGATCCCGCTCACCTCCGGCATCGTATCTTGTCGAAAACCCATTGGATTTCCTCCGTCCACTTCTCACACGCCTCTTCATCGCCATACCATTTTCGTCTCAACCCGTCATACATGTATAAGATTGCAAAGCAAGTTTTGAGATACTCTTTCAGCCTATCCCTTACATCTGCGTCTTGACCCTCAGCAAGTGGATCTGCCACTGCCCCGCCACTTTCTGCCGTTGGCAAACCATCGTTATCTTCATCTAAATGTTGACACTGCTTGTTTATCCATTCCCAAGTCACACCCAATGTATGCCAATAAGCACGGTGAGGTATGTTTTGCGCCGGATAATCGTAGTCGGAAAGTGCATCGCCGCCCAACACATCAAGCAATCTTTGCATCTCCAAGACGGAGAGCTTGCCCTTGTTGCCTCCTGGCAATTCATTGATGGCACCGTAGAGGTTCAACAGGATGTAGATCTCCAGTGCTAGGCTTGCTAGTAAACTAACGCCGAAGCCGTGGCCCCAGGAAAGATTGTCCAGTCTGTGTAGTGGGATGAGAGGATCGGTGGAGAGGCGGAGGAGAGCTATTTGTGCTTCTTCTGTCAGGGCGCTTTCCAGGGGGTTCCTGGCAGTGGTTGCGGCGAGTGTGATGAGTAATTTAGTCGCGTCGGCCAGGTCTGCATTTGCGGTTGTGTAGTTTGGCTCAACGATCGGGTCATTTTCCGGATTCGCTGCTCGTCTCCAGGATTCGATATCTTGGTCTTCCCGAGCTATTGGGTTGTGCTCTACTGAGTTTCCTCCATGTGGCAGTAGATCATAGCGATCTTCCGCGAATGCGACGAGTTCGTCCGAGATCAATCTTCCGGTGGGTAGGCTTTCTAGGAGAGAAGCTTGTTTGGCACTCTGCGTGGCGGCGAACTCGCGAATTGTAGAGATAAAGACTCGGATGAAATGATCTTGAACTTTCTGAAGTGTTGCTTTCTCAGCGACCGCATCTTTACCATATCCTTTATTCCAGAAGAGGTCGCTGCGTGGTGGTGTACAGCTCGGATTTGACCTGATCAGAACAAGATGACCGGCGATGGCATTCCAAGGAATCTTGTGGTTCAGATGCATGGTTGAAAGAGTGTTGTTTCTGAACAGCAGATTGTCAGGCAGGAAGGACGATGAAACCTCGTTATTGAGTCAAGTTTGAAAAATCGCAAGCTTCACGCCAAGCTCGTATAGTACCGTATGTGATGGCGGAAGTTTTCCTGTTCGTGGATCACTTGACGTTGAGACTGCTCGGTGAACTAATTGCAGGAGTAGATGCGTTGCTCTGTGTTTGCTTCTGACAGGCAATGAGTTGCGATGAGAATCGTACCAAAGCATTATCGCGCCATGCTCTCATGCGCTTCGCATGCTGGCAGGCATGTATATACCTACTTTGAGCGATTGCTAATTGCTGCGATTAAATGACCGGCTCTATAGCAAGTTGAGATACTCGGCATCTGCTCGCGCGAAAGTGGTCGATGACAACGTTTGATGGGAGGAAGGAGGCAGCGAAGTGATGTTGGAAAGAAGAGGCGGCGTGTGTTGTTGGCTCGGCCCGACAGCCGAAGCGCCCGAATCCTTCTTCAACTTCCCCTCCTCCTCTTTTCTTCTTCCTCTTTTTCCCAGGCACATGATCACGCCGATCAAACAGCTTTTGCATGTCTTGGAAGCGCGAAGGATGTGTTGTTGGCCTGATCATACCAACTCGAGTCAGGATCGCAGTTGGTCGTGTCTTGGCCAACATCAAAGCAATCCTTCGATCGCCTCTTTAAGCGCCGGACAGCCAATGCTGGGAAACTCGATAGCAACTTTGATGTTGGTTTGTTACACGATCGTCGGGCTGTCTGAGGATACATGCTTGGCCAACATAACGGAAGGCTTCGGCGCTCACAAAAGAAGGCATTGCGGTGTATGAGTAGGTAATGCTTGGCTGTGTAGCACGGTTGGCCTGATGAAGGAAGGTCTCTCGTCCGTACTAATATCAAGGTTGCCCTTGCGATTTCTCAACTTCTCTCATTCTCCTGACAACACACCTCAACTTGAGCGTGTGCATGACATTTTTAACAACATCTTTCTCTTGCCTCGTTCACCTCTTCCTACACATCTCCAAATACATTCTAGAAAATGCTCGCAAAGTGCATCGGCACAGGCATGTGCTTGACACTGCTGTATTGTGTGCAGCTTGCCCAAGCTCAATCAGACGACGATTCAAAGTGGGTCTTCTCCTTCAAGCAGCAGTGAACGAGAACCAAGATCTGATACCAAGATTTTGAAGTCAAAACATTACTGTGCGCTTCTTCCCCGACACTCAACAAGCAGACACATGCGGCTACGGCAATTCCAGCAATGCTCTCACATTCACAACCCAAGATATCCCCATCATCAGCAACTGCTTCAATTTCGCGGACCTCTTTGGCGGCAACGAGACCACCGGGTTTGTAAACCAGACACGAAACTCGGTTGGCAGTTTCCCTAGTGGCTATGAACCTGGTATCCATTGGGAACTTCGCAACAAGGACCTCTTCGACCCCTCGGCAAACTATTCGAAGGCCTTGTACCGCCAAAGTGTTCCCAATCCTAGCGATAAGCTATACGAGCCTGGCCATTACGCTGACAGACTTGTCACGGTTTACGGTGGTGCGAACTGTACCGAGCGCGACCCGAACAATGACGAAGGCTTACTCCCATGGTATGGATGGGCATGTTGGAGTGAGGGAGAAGGTAGTTGTGGGACTTTGCCGTACAATGTCGTGAGTTTCAGGATTTCACCCGGTTTTGACAAGGAAAACAGCAAGGGCAAATGTTGGGACTTCGCAGAATATGGTGCTGCTACTTTATACCTTCCCTCTCTGCGGACTGTGGTTGCTGCATTTGCTGGTGTACTTGTGGTCGTTTCGTTGGCTGTGTGAGAGGCAGAGGGGCTTGTTGTCGTGCATGCTTCCAGTCTCCGATGTAGATACCCGGGTCCGTCTAGAGCAAGACCACGTCAATATGCTTGCTTGACCGTGAAGAGCTTCATCAAGATAAGGAGCCTTCCTGAGAAGCAGGGTCATATCCAGCAAGGACAGCTTAAAAATGATATCTTAGTTGTCAGTATCGTACAAGGGTCCTCGCACGTATTTGAGACCAGTATCGCATGCTACCGTCACCACAACCTTCCCTGGCCCGAGTCTCTGCGCGATCTGCAGCGCAGCCACAACATTAAGTCCCGTCGAAGTACCAGCCAAAATACCCTCTTCTCTTGCCAATCTCCTGCACATGACCCTCGCCTCATCTTCCTCGATAGCCATCGCGTCATCGTACAAAGCTTTATCCAACACCTTAGGCAAGAAGCCTATCCCCACACCTTCCACAGAATGTTGGCCTCCATATCCCTTGGTTATGGCAGGCGAAGAAGCAGGTTCCAACAACGTGACATGGCACTGGCGTCCTTTCCCTTTCAAAACCGTCGCAACACCCATAGTCATTCCCGCTCCACCCACTGCACCACAGAAAGCATCTATACCTTCTGGAACCTGTGCCAATAACTCTTTCCCCATGCCCTGATAGCCGATCAAGACATCCGGGTTGGAAAATTGGTCCGCATTCCAATAACCCTCTCGCTTTGAAATTTCTGCCGCTTTTGCCTGCATAGCTGGGATCAAATCTTTAGTGACTTTACCGCTAGGACTGTGGACAATCACAACATCTGCCCCAAATGCAGCCATAGTCTTCAACTTCTCTTCCGCATAAGCGTCGGAAGATACGACGGTGAAATTGTATCCTTTGACCGCGCAGATGAAAGCGAGAGCTGAGCCTGTGCTGCCTCCTGTAGCTTCCACGACTGTCATTCCTGGTTTGAGTGTGCCACGTTTTTCAGCTTCTTCGATGACCGATCTAGCCATGCGGTCTTTGTAGCTGCCTGTTGGGTTTAGGGATTCGAGTTTGACGAGGACGCGAGCACTGTTTGCAGGAACGACCTTGGTAAGCTCGACGATGGGAGTGTTGCCGATTGCGTCCAGAACATCGCGGAGGGGCATTTGAGCTGTCATGATGGAACACAGGTAATCCTGATGTGGAATGTTGATTCTTGTGGAAAAAAAAAGAGAAAGAGACTCGTTTCTGAATCGACGAAGGTGGTTGCTTAGTGACTCCGCGATCCCCGTCGGTCTCCGCAAGTCGGGATTCAGAAATATTTCCCGCTGGGGAGATTTGGACGTGACAGAAGCTGATCACCTTCTGCCCCAAGGCCCTGATGATTGAGTCTACGTTAACATGTAGGTATACAGCAGAATTGACATGTCTTTTGCGCGTTCAGGAAGACTTGACAATGTGCTGAGTACCCAGAGTAGCAAGAGAGGGACACGGCAAGAGGAACAGACGTCGACGAAGTCGCTGAGTCAGCTGTCGGGCCGTGTGAGCGCCTGCCTATTGGAAGTACGAGAACGGCAATCATTACCACCACCTTCAAACTCCGGCGATTGGCTTGCTAACACCTTGGCCATCACCCATCGCCATTGCATCGCTCATTGAAGATGTCTCTACACCTTCGTCTTACCGCCGAAATGAGGTGCCGTGAGTGCGGCGGTATGGCAGATAGACGCCGCCGAGGACAAATCTTACGATTTTTAGATCCACAAAATTTGCATCAGTTGACGTAGATATAGAAAACTCGCAGATACCCAACCCAGTCTGGCAGCCAGATCCGCAGAAAGCGGCGATGCTGCCAAAGTATCCGGCTTCAAACCGTAGTTTCCACAGGTAGATCCTACGTCTACTCTAGACTTGGCAATCTTGATGTGATTGCCGGATGTGAATTGTCGGGTTATGTAGGTTCCACCTATTAGCCTAAACCAGGAGGATCTAGATTGGATTAGGTTTAGGTAGGCTCAAGCACTTTCCATGGTGTTAGAGTAGTAATGACTCTTATAGAACTTAGAAGAGCGTACGTGAATTTCCTAACCCTAAAATCCTAAGAATCCTAAGCCCCAAGTCGCGACATAGGCATCCGTAGATAGAAAGTACAGAGACCGAAAGCCTTCGACGATGATAAAGAGTCTTGCCAACACGTACGGAGGTGCCAAAGTCACCCATCTGACACAATCGATGAATTTTTTTACCCGGTCCCCGGGACGTAAACGAGACTCAAGCTGAACAGCAACTACCCACAGGATCGGAAGGAACATAGTAAACAGAGCTGCGATTCTCCACAACAGTTGTTCGAGCTCCGTTGGAAATTGGTAGTCCCATGCAAACAGATGGATACCTCCAAAAAGAATTGCCATTGATGAGAGAGCGCAGTCCATCACATCGTAAGAGAGGCGAGACCCAGATTCTGTCTGGGGTATAGAGCCATTGGTTATTCTGGGACTGTTGTACTCTCTGTGCCAACCCATCATGGGCTTTGGTGCTGCTCTAGCGACATTCTTGATTGATCTTATCGTCGCATCTTTGCTTGCTGGGAAATCGAAGGGGACATTCAGGTCCATCGGCTTCTTTATGTCAACAAAGTACAAGGAGAAAGCACAAGTGACGAAAGCCATGGTTTCTATCTCTAGAAGCGCAGATGGGAGGTCCTGGTAACGGCGTGCTCCAAATTGAAGCGCAGCGTAGATCAAGGGAAGGACGGCTCCTAAAAAGACCATAAAATCGCTCTTGTTCTTGTCGTCGAGATCTTCCCTGGAAATTTTTGGTAGCTTTTTGATAATATGACAGTGCCGAGCCTTGATAAGCTGCTTCGAATCCAGAGTCCAGACTCCGGTTTCCATTCGTAATGCACCTCGATATCTCTTAGCATGTTCATCATCGAGACCTCTTGCGCCATCCACAAGGGGCTTATGAGGACGTGGATCTGAAGTTTCTTCATCACAGATGTGTCTATCGAAGATGACGCGAATCCCACCCATGTTGGCTGTCATTGTGTGCGTAAAAGACCATTCAACTTTGTCTTTGTCTGCCCACGTCTTGAGCTCACTATGATTCTGCCAGGCCGCAAAGACGTTTGCAGTTGCCCGAGCGAATACAATGTCGGGAGCAGCGAGCATTATGCACATCCACAACAACTTGGTGGCCGGGCGGGATAAATGCTTCTGCCAGACTCGTATCCGCCAGCGGGGGTCCTTTGGGGTGGGAGCTGGAGCGGCGTTGGGACGTTGCACCGACCACACAGATATGGTGATGGGGACAAGACAGTACCAGAGGATGTCTGCGGTCGAGCGAAATCTGGCAGCGCCAACGAATCGGGGGAGCAGCTCGGCTGGTAAGGTGCAATTTGGATACACGAATGCCATTTTCCTTGACTCTACTTGGGTGTGGTTCGTCGGTAGTGTTGTATTTGCGTGTGGATTGAATGATGCGATGTGTGTTGGTCGAGGTGGTGTGTCGAGATTGATTGGCTTAAGGTTACTCGATCAGCTGATGGGGAAACAATAATAAGTCCATAAGGAGAAGGAGTACAGAAGGGGTGCAGTGGCAAGGAGGGAAACAAGTACAAAGGATGTGATGAAAGCGAAGGTGTGAGAAGTGCAAGTTGAAAAGTGCGAGCAACCGCAGAAGAGACGGAAAATGATGCCAAATGTATTAGCACGCTTCGTCTGGTGCTTGCCCCGACAAGGGCAGATTAAGGCTATCATCGCATTTCTACGAGCTACGACTGACTTTCTACCTGACCGCCTGGACGCCCTGCAGACTGATCCACAAGAACAGGAGTGGCGTAGTCGTTAGATCTCCAGCCGCATGCTATGCCGAAACATGACTCTTTTCCGAAGTGGTATTTGGAGCACTGGATTGTCGGAGATGCAGCGGGACTGTAAGAGTGCGGCGCGACCTACATGTCTTGGATGTTGTCGTCGACTCAAAAGAGGATTCACAAACACATAGTTGCAACGGAGGTCGAGGTAACATATCTGGGCAGTAACAAGCATTCGTAAACAAAGAGTAGGTGCAAGGAGCTGAGAGATTCGTGGCGCCGAACTCAAAGTAAGTGCAATCCGGAGTTTCGAGATGGCTATGACGCAACGTTTACCGACGCGAATGGGCAAGCAGCGATGCGACGACGACGTCCACACCTGGAGCATCTATTGACGGCCCTCAAAAATCGAATGCGACAAACGATATCGTGAGCCTCTTCTGTTCGTATTTCTTGTAACGAAGCGATGGAGACCAGATACAGCGACATTTCTACGAAGCGCCTAGCGGCACTACACATTTGCCCGATCGTCGCATCCGCCGCAGCTGAAAATACGGCAGGGTTACAGCTATCGGAACCGTCTTCTGGTACGTTCTTCTCGAAGCTGATACATAAAAACTATTGTGCATGCATAAATCACGATACTCAAGCTAGCTAGTCACCTAGATCGATTCTGATGGGCACGAACCCTAATGCTACAGGGAAATTTGCGGACGACGAGATGCAACCACGCAGTGAGACCAAACAGGCCGATTAGATTGAGACATAAGTCAGACTTCTCCAAAGTTCTTTGGGTCCTTGTTTCCTTTCTCGCCTTGAGACTGGGCGAAGGATCGAAGGATATGGACATGATTAGCTTCGCGCTGGTCAAGATCTTTTCGGGCGAGGATCAGACATCAACGGAAATTCCACCTTTGGCACCAAAGAAAGCATTTCACAGATTAGCCGCTGTCTGTGCCTACAACGTCAAAAGGCAAAAGTAGTACAGTCCTATAGGCACATCTCGTAGTACACATCTGACAATCCCCCAAATGGTCGATCGACGGAGGCTCTAGGCATCGGAGTCAAACTGTAGGTGCTGCTTCGCTCCTTTCCGGCTTTAATCTAGCTCCGAAGACCGCTTCAAAAAGGTGCTTCGTATAACGTCTCCGCCAATGTGTCCACTAGAGAACTACAAAACGCCTATAGCTTCGAAACTCTTATCTACCTGAGCACGACGGCCGCTCGAATGTCGGACGTCTCGGCCCTAAAGATGAGATGCGCAGATATCATAGCGATCCTGTCTTACCCAGACTATACAAGCAGTCCTCCTAATGCCTCGAATAAATTACAAGAGCTCGTAGAAACTGTCTTAGTTCTGCGATCTAAGTCATGTACGATTCCCTCTCTGTTATAGATGTAGTTTTCTCCTAATGTTACAGCTACAGCTTCACAACTTTCCATTGGAATTTAGTTACACTTTTTTCTAAAATATTCTGTCTTTTCTTATTTATTGACTCTCTGGTATTCTATATCATACTTGTATGCACCTCACAGGTCGCTGCTCATGAACTTTCGGATGCGTTGGGTCGTGCTTACCTTCGCAGGTTTCGGTGTCCGCAGGTTCCGCTGCCCGTAGAAAGCGGGCTCCGTAGGACCCAAATTCTTGTGAATCTCGGAGCACACAGCAAGCCATGGGCCGGCTTAGAAATCAGAAACGTAAAAGGCGCATTCAGAGCATTATCGTTGTTTAAGCACAGTCACTTCTGGCAGGACCTAGCCGCTTGTAGGGCTCTATATAAGAAGCAATCACCTTCTTTCTTACCTTTGGCATCTTGCTATATGTATCCTCAACTTTCTCGATTAAGCAACTTTTCTTCCCGCAACGGTACAAAGAAAGTTCTATTCATTATGCAACAGACAAAGCTCTATAAACGAGTCGCTACACCGTTCGAAACATTACCGCCTGGAACACCAGAGTCATTTTTGAAACTCCGAAGTCTGGGGGTGGGAAAAGTGGAAGTTGTCGTGTTTGTGGAACGCAGCAGCACCACGCAACGATATGAGCTCCTCCGCACCACCGAGTGCGGCGACAAAGGTTTGCAGATCACGAAAACCACACGCCCCCCATCTCAAACACAATAGACTGATATGATTGGCACGAAATTAGCAACAGAAGCGCCATTTCTACTTACCGCATCGATGACTCCCCTGCCCGCCAACGAAGAGGACTTTAACGACTGGTATGATCAAGAACATGTACCTATGGTATCGCAGATGGCTGGGTATATACGGTGCAGGAGATGTGTGAGCGCCTCGGTGGCCGAGGAGGGGGTGGCTATCGAGGAGCAGCAACAGCAACAACGACAGCAAACCAAATATTTCACTATTCATGAGGTTGAGGACTTGGCTGGTTTCTCTGGGCCTGAGGCTAGGGCGTCGGGGGAGACCGAGTGGACTAAGAAGCACATGGCACAGTTGAAGGGGTTTGAGATGAGAGGATGGGAGTTGATCAAAGGGTAAGAATTAAGCGATGGTCAGGACAGCAACAGTAGGGTGAGCCGATCAATCGCTCGGCATATTCTGGAGACTGAGGATTCTTACCATATGGCAAGGTTGGAAGGGTGCAATCTTCACGATTGTCTGTGAGGCTGTCTTGACTCTCACAACGCAAGGTCTTCCATTGTCATTCCCGCTCCTTCTTTCCATCACCTATTGCATCATGTCAGGTCGTGAAGAATCACCGCTCTGGAGCGTTTCCATCGATGCTTGGCTATTGTACAGCCATTCCTCCAATTGCAATTCGTTACCCGCCCACAATATGCTGTTCAACGGTTGAGGCTGCTGATTGTGTTGTTGCAGTCCATCGATGCCGAAATCAAAGTCCGTCGGTGCGTTGTTCATCTCCCAGTGCTCGGCGTGAGGGAATCCCAAAGCGGCTAATTGTGTATCCATGCTTGGCACGGAAGACTGCTTGCCATGATTATCTCCCATGCCACCGAGCTCTAGGTAGCGTGTGGCGATGTTATGGAGTACCTGGAACAAGCGATGCATTTTCGCGGCGGGCTCGGAAACTGTAGTTGCTGCATGGATGGAGTTTACAAACGCCTCGAGGCGGGCCAGATCAGCGTGATCTCGCGTCTCCATGACATGACAGAAAACGACGATGAAAGGCACGAAAGGCGCGAAGAGAAGGGTCCTAGAGGAACCAATCAGAAATACAAAATCGGCATAGCAGCATTTTCTTTGTAACGTTACCATTTGACATAGATCGAAAACCAAATGTCGTTTGCTTTCTGTATGATTGCTATGCAGTCGTGGTGTCTGTCCAAAGTGGCTCTGGCGACTTGGATACATGTAGGGTTGAATGTTGTAGAAGACTGTGTGTCTCTCGGAGCGGCTCGATAGACGTGAGTCAGTAGTGATAGTCGGAGAACCTCGTCAGAGACGGCGTAGAAGTCCATAAGATGTTCTTCGGTATTTTCCTCCACAGTCTTGAGCCATTGATTCTGCACGTTTCGTCAGTCCTCGCATCTTCACAAGAAGGTGCAATCCACGGTTTGAATCGTACTTTTGTCCTTTCTGTCTCTTGCGCGATGTCGTACAAACTGGATGCTAGGGAACCAACTCTTGATCTTCTGACTTGCTCGGGCTGAGTTGCTGCCGCAGGGGAATAGAGCATCTCGTATATGTCACCTTGGCATCTCGCAGTCTTGACCCATAGGGCGAAAAAGGCAAAGACAGGTTCCTGGTCAGTGCTTGATGCAGAGGGAGGAATGGCCGTAACATCCCAATCTTGGATAGTTGAAGCTCTGCCCAAGCGCAAAGAGAGGCTTTTGTCCAAGTAGTAAGTCGTCCAGAAAAGGAATCGCGTGTATTTCGAATTTGTTACTACCCGGTCATGAGAAGTTACTGTCCTGTGATACCCTAATGTCTGGCATAAAGCAGAAGCTTTGGAAGCCAAGGACCAGCACAACGAGGCTGTCGAGAACTCGATGGCATAATACGCCTGAATTTCTGTTAGATGCCAGTCCATCTGCTCAAGAAGAAAAGGAAGATTATACTCCAAAAATGAGGGCGGCAATCACACTTGGCGATTCTGGTAGATGTAGCGGTAGTTCGGCCAATCCGGTTTCGAGATTGTTTCGGCATAGACGAGCGTATGCAAGGCATTGTTCTTTCTCACTTTGCGGAGTCTGAGCCGTCAAGGCATGGTCCCAGAATAACGAGAACAAGCCGGCGTTAACGCTGATACAATCATAGGGAGATACAGGTTCCGAGAAATAGACCTGGAGACAAAGATCACTGAAAGACTGCATCAAGATATAGCCGTATACCCAACCAGAACCTGCTAGTCGCTGAGCTTGTTATAATTCTGTTAGTCGCCAGCATTTTTGGAAGCAGTGGTCACGCATCATCATGCTTACCTTGTGCAGCGCGAATCAAATTTGCAGCATCTTGAATGGGCGGTAGTTTGAACTTCTTCTGGCCTCGAGTCTCTGACGGGTCTGCATTTGGTAGTGCCACCTCGGTCGCTGACGATGTATCCTGGGGAGTACTCGCTATATCTGCTAGATCGGTCAAAGTTCTTTGGATATCGCCATCGGGCTGCTGAACTCCAACAAAACCCTGTAAGAGTTGGTTGACGAAAACGGAGTGGGCGGACAAGGAAGACGACCCTTCCACCACTGCAGCATTTTCAGAGTTCGAGGGGAGTGCCCGGCGTACTGGAGAGGGATGTGCCGGAGGAGGAACCGGCACATCATCATGAGTGTTGCCTGGAGCGGACACATGCGTTGAGAGATTTCGCAATAGCCCGACAACTTCCTCCAGCCGGCTATCAATAAGGTCGATCTTCTTTTCGCTAAGGCGGCGCATTTAAGTCAGACTATCGCTCAGCTGGATCTGATTTGTAGACAAGGGAGGAGAGGTTCAAAGCCGCGAGGTGCAACTTACTATTGCGGAGTAATCAACACTCTTGAGCGTTTCTCTCTTGGCTTGATACCTGGATGGACGCATTCAATGTCGGCACGTCGACACTGGACACAGGGAGACTTCCTATCGCAACGTATCTGCAACAACCTGTCAACACAGGATAGAGGATATCCCGCGCCCCAATGGAACCGGACTACATGCGCTACAACAAGACAAAGAGGTAACGCACCTTGCGGGACCTGCATGCTTCGCACTATTGTAATGTTAGTACGGGTCAGACAAGTGTTAGCAGTCATTAATCGCCCCAGAAGAGTAACGCACTGCACCGCGGCTGAGACTGGAAAGACCTGGGACCTGGCTCGAAATTGCGCCCGGGGATTCGGGTGTCTGATCTCGGCTTATCGGAGGATTCTGTATGTTATACATGGCTCAGGATTTCTGCTACACAATTGCCCTGGCAAATGAGCGGGACAGTGATGGCAGTAGGGCAAGACTAGACAGACAAGCAAGCTCGTGGTGCGCTGACTGAGACTTGAGACTTGAGACTTGAGACCAGAGAGGCCGTGAGTTGGAACGTCCGAGTCCGAGAACTTCGTCAGGACGTTTGGATCGGTTTTCAGAGTGTCTTCAGTTCGTGTGCGATACAAGCATCCGAGCGTGTGGGCGTGCCACAACGTTGACGTGCCATTGTAGCGTTCGGGGAGACACCGGGTTTTGAATCCCGAGATTCTACGCTTCTTCCGGAGGCCGCAGGCCCCGGCCCGATGGGCGAAACTCAAGTTTGACTTCCATCAAAACAAACGCCAAATGAACTTTTGCAATTCTGATCGCGCACTTACGAAGGCAACCGACTTAGTAGCAAGATCATGCAACGCTATATGTCTTGGCCAGTAAATTCGTCCATCATGAAGAAAGGTAGCGTTCGACTCTATCCCATGGCTATATTCTGGTCTGTGGGTATGTCCACCGCAGTCATCATGGAAGGATACGCAGTCATGCTGCTATCCAGCTTCTATGCTCTTCCACAATTCAATCGCAAATACGGTCAACAACAACCAGATGGAACCTTTGTGGTCCCAGCATCATGGAAATCTGGCCTTTCCAACGGTACTCTGTGTGGAGAGATCCTCGGGCTCTTTCTCACTGGTATCTTCCAAGATCGATATGGCTATCGCAAGACTATTTGTGCTGCGCTGTTGATGGTTACTGGCTTTATATTCATACTCTTCGTTGCGAATGGCGTCGAAATGCTGCTCGTAGGAGAGATACTGTGCGGTATTCCCTGGGGAGCTTTCCAGACCATTACTACCGCTTACGCCTCCGAGATCTGTCCTGTCGCCCTTCGAGCATATCTGACCACGTACGTCAACCTCTGCTGGGTTATTGGCCAACTTGTAGTTTCTGGTGTGTTGAAAGGTGTGCTCGATCGTCAAGATCAATGGGCTTACCGAATTCCATTTGCTGTCCAATGGATTTGGCCAATTCCTCTGTTGGTCATATGCATCTTGGCCCCAGAGTCTCCTTGGTGGTATGTTCGACACGGCCAACTGGATCGAGCAAAAAAGAGCTTGGAGCGCCTGATGAGTCAATCCAACGACATGGCGGACCACACGGTTGCAATGATGCAACACACCGACCAGCTCGAGAAAGAGGCGTCATCCGGTACATCATACTTGGAATGCTTCAGACCTTCAAATATCCGACGCACGGAGATTGTGTGCTTCGTATGGCTGATCCAAATCATTTGTGGATCGCAGCTGATGGGCTATTCGACTGTGTTCTACGTCGCCGCCGGTCTGAACGAGAGAAACTCATTCACCATGTCCCTGATTCAGTACTCAATCGGGGCCATCGGTACTATACTCTCATGGTTCTTGATGTCTCGAGTAGGGCGACGGACGATATACTTGTATGGCTTGGCAATTCTCTTTGCTCTTCTCATGGTCATTGGATTCGTGTCCTTGGCGCCTCGCAGCGACAATGTAAACTGGACTATCGCAGCGATATTGTCAGTGTTCACCTTCATCTACGATCTGACTGTTGGCCCGGTCTGTTATTCGCTTGTGGCCGAGTTGTCATCGACGCGGCTCCGCGCCAAATCTGTGGTTCTGGCTCGGAACTTGTACAATATTGGCGGCATCGTGGTCAATGTCCTGATCAACTACCAATTGACTTCGACAGCATGGGATTGGGGAGCCAGGTCTGCATTCTTTTGGGGCGGCTCCTGCCTCTGTTGCGCGATTTGGACATTCTTCCGTCTACCAGAGCCGAGTGGAAGAACATACGCTGAGTTGGATATCCTCTTCGCAAACAACGTCCCTGCTCGCAAATTTGCCACTACCCAAGTCGACGTGGTTCGGGGAACCATAGTAGCGTAACACGAGGAGTACGGACGCAATGCAAAGGACACAGTGATAGTCTTTCTAGTCGAAGACGAATTTTAAGACGTCGCTTCTATTTCTTGTTCTGAAGCCTCGCATTGATCCGTGATATATGTTATCGGAAGTGGGTTGTGAGCGCTGCAGTAAGAGTGATCAAAAGCTTCGGCTACTCGTCTGCCCAAGGGCACTGCGAATTTGAGGTAGGAATTCGGAGTGAGCGACAGGAGCTGACACACAGCTCTGAGCCGATCCAAGTTTTGTGCCATGTCATGCATTGAACCCGTGATTGTCGTGGAACAATCCATAAGATCTGCTAGAGCATTCCCAACATCGTAGATCTTTTCAAACTATAATCAATCAGTCTGGGCGGCTTGTGGAAACAGAACATCACTCACAATGCCCAGTCCGTGGATCTCGATTGACTTGACAGATAAGGAAGCTGTCACGCACAACAAAGACGAGGCTAGGTCCTCAGGATAGTAGAATGATTTTGATCGTGACACCGCCGTACTCGAAAGCTCACTTTGCTGCAACGCAGCCGTCCAAGATACCAACTCAAGCCAGTGCTGCGTGACCACTATATCAGCCTTCTGGATTTCAGCCAAGGCGTCGCATTCTTGAGATAATTCAAGACGACCGTGTCTCCGTGCGAGACCCTGGTTGACTGAACCTTGCTGGCTCCAAACATCGAGAAATTCGACTTCGAGTTGGGAATAGACTCGGACAAGTTGACGAAATCCAACGTCAATTTCGCTTGTGTTTTCGTGCTCTTCGCCAGAAACACCTTGAGAAGGATCTAGAGGACGCAATAGAAGAACGGGCTTGTGTCTTGCTATCGCGAATGACCTTTCAGTGACGAACAAGATGTCATATATTCGCCGACTGTAGAGAGCGTCTGCCGAGTTCATGCCATCGTAATATTCACTCTTATGAAGTCCAAGTGCCTGAGCTAAGGTGATGGCTTCGCGCAGATAGAACCAAGTGTGGTGACTGTCGTGCAATTCGAAATAAGCGATGGAGATGAAGAAGGAAGCGAGAAGTGTCGAGACCGAGCTATCGAGAACGAAGTCGTACTCTGATCGAACAGAAAGGCTTTTTGCGATGCAGAAACGCGCGACCGTGTCCCATTGCCTATTGCCGATGATGGACTCGCTCCGACCGCATAGAAATGTGACAACCAGAGCCGAGATGGCAAGTAACATGCTGCGCTCATTGGATCCAAGTGGTCCATCGAGCCATTGCGCAAGCATAGAAGACTTGAACAAAGGCATGATTGGATAGAGATCATCGAAGTAGACCGTTAGACATTGTCTCATTAAACTGAGCAGTTCTTGCGAAGACAAGAGATCCCGATTGACTTCAGGAGTCACATCGTAGCGCTCACTCGAACGTGTCTGTTCTTCTCTCAGGGCCACTATCTTTTTCCCGTTGCCGTATTTCGGGCCGCGTGGTCTGCAGATGTATGCCCGGTGGCAGTCGAGCCGGCTGCGTCGACAAGAAATGCAGGGTGTAAGCCCGTCGCACCGAACCCGACGCTGTCGACACTGGTCGCAAGTTATTCGCGTGGAAGACATATGTAAGTTGTAAGGTGCTGAGTAAAGTAGCAAGTGGAGAAAGCAGGGTATAGAGCGCCGTTGATCGCCCAAGGCCTTAGCGGGCCGTCACGTGCTATATAAGCCGCACCCCACGACGTCAATTACCTATTCCGATATTATCCCTAGACTCACATTGCTATGCTAAAAGTTATAGAAAGCTAGCATCTCATCAATTCATTAGGTTTTTACGGAGACGGATAGTTAAGAAGATCTGAATGGTACTGTCTCATTTCATACATGTACGATTTTCTTCCGATCTTGCGGAAACTGCACACAGAGCTTTCTAAAGTACGATGGTTGCAACAGAAGAAAGAGTAAGAATCTAAATGTTCTGAGCCTCACACATTCCGGTATAAATACCACCCCTTGCGACAAGCTCCGAGTGAGATCCAGCTTCGACTATCTTGCCGCCGTAAAACACAAAGATCCGATTTGCATTTGTCACGGTTGACAATCGGTGAGCTACTGCGATGGTGATTCGGGAATTCTTGGAAGCCGCTTCCATCAGCGCGGCCTGCACGATTCGCTCCGAGCCGGTGTCTAGAGCGCTTGTTGCCTCATCCAAGAGCAAAACTCTAGGGTCGCGGATCAGTGCTCGAGCGATTGCGATGCGTTGGCGTTGTCCACCAGAGAGTTGTGCGCCGCCTGTCCCGCAAGGGGTGTTGAGACCTTCGGGGAGAGAGGAGATGAATTCCCAGGCATTGGCTGCGAGACAGGCTTGTTTGATCATCTCATCATCGACTTCTTCGCCATCTTGATCGATACCCATGGAAATGTTGTCGCGGATGCTGCCGGGGAAAAGAGTAGGTTCCTGCTGCACCAGAGAAACCGCACGGCGATATACTCGCGGGTTGAGGTCTGCGAGATGATGACCGCCGTCTATGATGATTTGCCCGCTTGTCGGGTCGTAGAATCGCTCGAGGAGTGATATCATGGTGCTCTTGCCGCAACCCGAAGCACCCACGAATGCGACGAACTCTCCTGGGTTGATCGTCAACGACACTCCTTTAAGTACACGTGTATCCGGCGCCAGAGGATATGCGAATTGGACATTGTCAAAGTCATATGACGTGCAGCCATTCAGTGGCACTAAATCCTTGTTTTGATCGGTCTCTCGAACGGTGGGCTTGATATCGCACAGCCAGAAGAAGTAGTTGGCAGCGGCATTTGCCTTTGTGAAACCTAGATAACGTCAGTTTCCGCTGAAAGATGTATGACGAGACGAAAAGCTGAGACTTACTGCTCGCAAAAGTCAACGTGGTTGCACAACCCTGACCGGAGAAATAAACAGCCATGAAGGACACGATGAATTGATAAAAGTCGATATCGCCTGCAGCGATCAATTTGGAGCCCCACCTATAGATCATATTAGAATAAAAGTCGCTGGTGAGATTGGAAAAGAAAAACTTACCAGAAGCCTAGAGCCAAGACGAAGAATTCAATCGATTGCGTAAATGCAAAGAACATCATCATCGACAGAAGTGAAGTTCGAGATCCGGATATAGCAGCATCGAGCTCGTTCGTATAGCGCAGCAAAACATCTTCCTCGATGGCGAGAGAAGAGACTGTCCGGATGGCTGTAATGCTTTCGGATGCGATAGAAGCGCTTTTGGAAAACTTTGCATCGATATCAGAGTCCATCTTCGTCTCGACTCTGACACGAATGACGCCTCCAAGAATCATTGGAGGTATCCCTGCGAAGACACCCACGAGGCCAAGCTTCCATGACACGGCAATAGAGAGGATGGAGCAGACGATGATGGTGACGATTGAGAGCATGATTATGGTGATGTTGAATCCCATCAACTCGAACAGAGATTGCGCGTCAGAATCGAGTCGGCTGGTCAGAGATCCAATGGTATTCTCGGGTCGATCGAAGAAGCGTAAATTCTGTCTCAAATAAGCAGCAAAAGTTCGTTTGCGGATGTCGTGGCCGTATGCCTAGAGTAACATTAGTGCCCGCAGAAGACATCCGTGACACACGAGCTTCATCGTACCTGCGCGATATGATTGCTGACCCAACCCATGGCCATGTAAACGAACAAGAGACAAATCGCCATGATGAAGAACATCAAAGCATAGAAATTGCCCCGACTTTGGTCCAGCTCAGGGTCGAACACATCCATGACGTTGCCTAAAAGCAGAGCTTGACCGGGGTACACACCAGCTGATTCCGTTAGTTCCTGGAAACAAATTGCAATGGCTGCACTCTAACACACCTCCTAGGACGCTGGTGATTAAGGCAAGGATATACCACCACTTCAGATCTGGAGTAGCTCGCACAAGTTTGCTAGCGGTAGACAGGATCCCCATCTTTGAGGCCCGTCCGTAGTCTTCTCGTTCTCTGAGCAGAGCCAGCTTTTCTTGCGTGAATGTGTCATGTCGACTGAATGTCTGACTCTTCTCGAGAGCCAAATCGCCTGGCTTTTCTTCCCCATCGCAAGCTTCATAGTCACTTCCTCGGTCGTAAGTTGACAGATTCTGAGCCCGTACCAGAGTTGCATAAGCGCCGCCGCGAGCGACTAACTCGCCATGTGGGCCTTGCTCGATGATTTTGCCTTGCTTCATGACCACGATGTTGTCGGCAGCCTGGATGGTCTTCAGCTTGTGAGCGACAACAATGGTCGTACGGCCTTCAGATGCCTTATCGAGGGCTTTCTGGACAATAGCCTCCGCTTGAGGGTCAAGAGCACTGGTGGCCTCGTCGAGTAAAAGAATCCTGGGTTGAGAGACGATACTTCGAGCAATGGCAATACGCTGTTTTTGGCCACCAGAGAGTAGACCTCCCCTTTCACCAATGCGCGTCTCATATCTTTGTGGGAGTGCCTCAATAAAGTCGTGGGCGTATGCCGTCTGAGCGGCATCCTTGACTCTTGCTAGTCGTTCATCTCGAGGGAGATGTTCCCACGGCGTACCAACAAGGCCATTGCAGATGTTTTCGAATACGGTGCCGTTGAACAACACAGGTTCCTGTGAGGATTTGATCAGCAAACTCCAGATCGTCCGTGCTATTTCTCGACCGCACCTGTTGTACTAATCTCATGTTGGTGCGGAGCCAACGCAAATTGAGATTTTGCAGCGTTGCACCATCCAGAGTGATCTCTCCATAGCTTGGATTGTACCACCTTTCGAGCAACCCAATGATTGTACTCTTGCCAGAGCCACTAGCTCCCTGAGAATCATGTGAGAAAAGTATATCCGAATTATCACATGGGGGTACTCACCACAAGTGCTGTGACTTTTCCAGCAGGCACGTGTAAGCTGAATCCATCCAAGACAGGATTGTTCGGTCGAGTTGGATAGCTAAAAGTCACATCCTTGATGTCGATTGACCCATCAAGATAGGCGGGCTTCTCTCCAGAGAGGTCGAAAGGATCTATCCTTGACGGTCTGTCGATGAGTTCGAAGAGTTCGGCAGCGGCTGATGCTGCTCTGGTGAACGTGACCATGTTGGGAGCAATGGAGTTCAACATAGCTGATGCGATGACAACAGAAAATAGCACACTAGAAGATTGTTAGCGCGCACCGTATGCAGGAGCATTGCGACTGCAGAAACTCACGTGAACACGGTACCAATACCATCCACCTCTCCGCGTGCAATCATGGCAATTCCTTGCCAAAACGCAAGACCCATCCCGGCAAACATGACGAAATATTCCCCGGCAAACAGGAGGCCGTACAGGACGTCTTTCTTCCGACCGAGAGTGCGCGCTTGTTCAAGATACACCGAGTATCGGTCGACAATCCTTGGACCGAGGCTGAAGGCGTTGATTGCTCGTATATTTCCCAACGAGGACTCAGCAAATGCACCCGCTTGAGCATATATCTTTAGTATGTCCGTTTCAATGCCTGCATCGATACCTCCGGCGGTACCGACCATAAGGATCAAAGCGGGTACAATACAGATCAAGATAAGTGTGAGCTTCCATTGAGTGACGAAAGCGATGATGAATGCAGCGATCAGGGTCGCTGTAGCCTGTATCATCTGACCCAGTTTCTCGGAGGTGCCAGATTGGATGAGGCGGCCGTTGGATGTTGCTTGCATGGAGATTGATCCGGCAAATCCATGATCGAAAAAACTGATATCTTGACGTAGTGCAGAACGCATGTAATCGTGGCGCATATTGCGACCCAATTTGAGAGCCGTATATGTCATTGTGGTCGAATAGATGTAGATGCAGCCAAAGCGAGCAATCCCGATGTATACAAAGTATAGTCTGACATTGATTAGCGGACTCGTTGTGAACGCAGTCTTCATGAAGCTCAGGCATACGATTGCTTGGAGACCAAAGACATGAAATCCGCTGGGACATCTTGTCCTGAGCTGAATCCACTCAGCAGCGTAATGAAGTTGCCAAGTACGAGATTTACTAGCGCGAGAGCGACTCCAGACCCACAAGCAGCGATCAGGGCGATTGCTTGTAAGCACCACACGGTCGGCGTCCCATAGAAAAAGATGCGCTGTTTCCACAGTCAGTGATAGATGTCCTATCGTGTTGCTTGCGGCTGGAACCAACCGTGAACGCTCTCGTTGCGGACATCTGTTTAGGTACTGCTTCGCCATTGATCGACTCTATAGCAGAGAGCGGAGAGCCAGGGTTCAACCCCAGATTGGCGTTTTCGGGCACCTTCTCACCCATCGAGCGTGATATGTTTTGTAGTGTTGACAATAATTTCTCGTGAGAGCGAGTAAGTCGAGATTTTAGGCGGTATTACTTGGTGTTGTTTCTTCCTCTCTTGTGACTGGAACGAAATTCGGTTGGATTTTGCGAAGAATAAAAGCAAGCTCTCGTCGATGAAATATATGTGATCAAGTAAGAGGCATGATGTGAGGCTGCGGAGGCCGAAGGCTTGCAGGAAGCCCATGCTCCCCTCTGCCTCAACGGCGTCCCCAACGGCATCTTTCATGATCGAGGGAGCAGCATGACTCCTCGAGTCTTCCAGCAAGACATATTTAACAACTTTATCTTTTGCGCAACAACAAATGGACATAAAGATCTAATAACTGGTTATAAAGTGAAGTAACCTATTAGCTTTCTAATAATATAGGTTTAAGATGATATAATCCTCTATTTCTATAGTAAATATAAAATCTATCGAGCTTTTTGGAATATCGTTTTCCATAATATTTTACCTAGAAGAAAAAAGAAGAAGAATTCTCAAATCATCAAATTTTAATAATGCTATTAAATTAAGTAACAACGTATTCTAGTAGTACTTTCTTATGCTTAAAACATACATCAAAGTATTAATGACTTAGTTATAGCAGATTTATGTGTTTAAATATAATGTATATAGAGATATAAAGGCGTTTAGCAGAAGTAGTAGCTATATTAACTATACTAGCCTATCTGTACGTTTTTACCTTTTGAAAATTATATAGAAAGAATCTAGTAGGCAATAGCTATCTACAAGTATACACATATCTCTTAAGTCTATGCCGTTGTTAAGTTATTCCACTTTCTATTTAAAATCTTGCTGGATTTTGTCGAAGTTTTGGGTCAGTCAAAGCCGGAAATCCGTTTTGAAAATCCCGATAGTCTTGAATACAAGAATATGATCGTACCCCGCGGGGTCAAACGCCATGCTAGTGGGGATGTCTCCGGACTTTCGTAGCACAAGACATTGGCTCTTGACGATTTGTAGTTACTCGGTGAATTGTTCGCTCGGCCAACGTCTGCTCATGTGTAAGGCTGTTGCTCGGGTTAGGAGTGTAGACTTCTCTAGCGGCGAATCCCACTCGCTGAATTGCTCGTAGTATAACCCGCCGTTGCTCGGCTAGGAGACATAAAGTTTCTCTAGCGGCGAATTCTCTCGCTGAATTGCTCGCAGCATTACTTGCTGAATTACTCGCAGTACAATCCGCTGAATCCTTCGCAAGATCAGATGATCACGGTCATGGCCATCGCGAGTAGCGCTGCAGTTGTCGGTGATTTGGTCGCTGGTCAATTTGCTCAAACTATGCCTGCGGGAGATTCTCACACTCCTGCCAATACAACCGGCCAGTAGGTGTTGTTCTTAAGGACCACCGCAGCCACACTTGAGACTTCATTCGTATCTTCCGCCTCACAGCTACATGGATTTTCACACCAGACCGCAAGCTAAGCCCGAGGCGATCGTTTCCGGCCCCAATCATCGCTTTACCATCCTGAGCGACCGCCTGATCCGATATGAATGGGCCCACGATGGCCAGTTCGAGGACAGAGCGTCCACATTTGCAATAAATCGCCAATTCGAAATTCCGGATTTCAGCGTCGTCGATGGCGAACTAGAGCTTGAGATCATCACCGATCATTTCCACTTGATTTACGACAAGAAGCGCTTTTCGCCCGCCGGATTCGTCGTCAACTTCGGCTTTCGACACACGCTTTGGGGCGCGCCGTGGAGATATGGAGAAGTTGAAGAGTTGAATCTTGGTGGAACAGCCCGCACGTTGGACTTGTGCGATGGACGCTGCGACATGGGACCGGGCGTGATCTCCAAAGCAGGATATGCCTCACTCGACGACTCGAGCTCGATGTTGTTTGATGGAGGATTCGTGGCTGGTAGACGACCTGGAGATCGAGTGGACGGCTATCTTTTCTGTTACGGTCATGACTACAAAGCCGCGATCAAGGCTTTCTATGAGCTGTCTGGAAAACAGCCCAAGCTACCTCGATACTCACTTGGCAACTGGTGGAGCAGATACTATGCCTACCATCAAGACGAATACATCCAGCTGATGGATGAATTTCGAACCCGCGACATACCACTGTCTGTTGCAGTCGTGGACATGGACTGGCATCTCGTATCTGACAAGCGAGTACCTCACTCGGGTTGGGGAGGCTACACTTGGGACGACAAGTTGTTTCCAGACCCGAAGAGATTTCGCCGAGCTTTGCATGAACGTAATCTCAAGGTAACTCTAAATGACCATCCACATAACGGGGTGCATTCCCACGAAGACAGCTATGAGGAAATGGCTCTGGCCCTCGACATCGACACGCGCGACAGAAAGCCCATCTTGTTCGACCCTGCCAATGCCGCATTCATGAAAGCGTATCTCGAGATATTACATCGCAACATCGAAAAAGTGGCCTGTGACTTTTGGTGGATAGACTGGCAACAGGGTTCTTATTCCAAACTCCCCGGACTGGACCCTCTATGGCTTTTGAACCATTTCCACTATCTCGACAATGGACGTGATAAGGAAACCATTCCGCTGATATTTTCGCGCTACGCTGGACCTGGCAGTCATCGCTACCCAGTGGGCTTCTCGGGAGACACGGTTGTGACTTGGGCGTCGCTGGCATTTCAACCCGAATTTACTGCTACGGCCAGTAACGTCGGCTATGGCTGGTGGAGCCACGACATCGGCGGCCACATCTTTGGAGGTCGTGACGATGAGCTCGTGACGCGTTGGGTGCAGCTGGGTGTCTTCTCCCCGATATTCCGCCTGCATTCTTCAGATTCCAAGTGGAACTCGAAAGAGCCATGGTTGTATCGCTCCGAATGTGGCAAAGTGATGTCGGAGTTCATGAGACTCAGACATCGTATGGTGCCGTTCCTATACACGCAAAACGTGTTGGGTTCCGAGCAAGACGAACCTCTGGTGCAGCCCATGTACTGGAGCCATCCCGACATGGAAGCCGCCTATGAGTTCCAAAATCAGTATACGTTTGGCCCTTCGCTGCTCGTCGCACCGATCGTGCAGCCCAGAAACCCCGTGACGAATCTCGCAGCGGTAAAAGCTTGGTTACCTCCAGGAAAACGCTACGTCGATGTCTTTACAGGCACTGTTTACGATGGTGATCGCGAAATCGTCTTCTACAGACGACTGAGCGAATATCCCGTTCTGGCGCCCGAGGGATCAATCACCGTTCTGGACGAAGCGGCCGCTCCTGCAAACGGCTGTGCGGACCCAGACGCCTTCGAAGCCATCGTGGTTGTCGGCCAGGATGCCAAGAGCAGCAACATCGAAAGCGTGGCCGACGACGACGACACCAACACCCGCTTTTCGAGCTCGTCGACGACTTGTCAGAGGGAAACCGTCATCAGATTCGACCAAGCCACGGGAACACTCATCGCCGAACTCAACGACGCACGCTCTTGGAACTTTACATTCTTGTCTCTGGACTCTATCCCATCTGATTTACGCATCAGTGACGACGGGGTCGATATCACTTCAACGGCCACAGTCACACTGGAACCTCTCTTCGAATCACAAACGCAAAGTCTACGCATCTCCTGCAGTTTCCCTACCTCTACTCCTGCAAAGCACAACCTTACTATAACCCTCGGCCCTGACCCGCAACTTGGCGTTGTCGACCCACAACCCAGGTTGGAGCAAATGATCATGGACTTTCAAATTGATTTCGCCATCAAGGATCGTCTGTGGGATGCCATCAAGAAGATGAGGGAGAAGGGGTTAAGTTCTTGTCTTGGGACATTGATGGCGTTTGGATTGAAGGAGGGTATCGTAGAGCCTGTTCTTGAGATGCTGGTCGCCGATCGAAGGTTGTTCCTCTCTGCATAAGATAAACAACTCTGCCCCGAACCAATATGTAGTGTGCAATAGAAAGAAGCATTAGCTACTTTTCTTGGTCTGGACACATGCGCGTGAGTTCAAGCATGATATCAAATATAGAACAATACCAAACCTAGTCATGGTGGGATGGCAAGACGTATTGGTGGATAAGAATTCCTTAGAAGCCACAGTCATGATGTGTATCGGTGATTGATTGAAAATGATGGAATTGATAACAAATACGAAAATGTGCGTCTATGCTAGGTATGCATAAACGAGGGGATATTGGGCCATGCTTCTGAACCTTCTTCCTTCTCATTCCTCAAACGACTTGCATGGTGGACTTCGCCTCCAGGACTTCCAGTAATATAACTTGGAGCCTCCTTTGTCGAAGCTTTTGCACTTAGTGAAGTCCTGCTCTCGTGATTGCTTTCCGCTCTCTTCGTTGTGCAGCCAGCGATCAGGAAATTTGCTCACAACTGTTGCGCAGCAAGTTGTACGTCTCGGCAGGGGCCATTGTCAATTTCCTCTGAATCATCGGACTCTGGCAGAGCGGGGAATTCCTCCAGCTCCTCTATTTCTGCCAGATGATCATATAGTTCGGACGTTGTATGCGGCTTCTATCCTTGCATAACACTGCTGAGAGCAGCCTGGGCATCGGGACCAAGCTTCTCAGTGACAGAAGCTGCGATGCGTCCACCGGTCTTCTGGTCAGCTTCGCGCAGGTATAGGCCAACCCATTGCTTGACGTCCTGAACCTCAGGGAAGGGATCCTTGGGTACAGGCTTGCAGGTGTTGAGAGCTGTGAAACCAACACCGAAACCAACGTCCTCGACGTCACGGTCTTCGATCATCAAATCATCGGCAGATTGCGGAAGCGGAGGGTTGATGAGAAGCTTGAGAAGTGCTTCGCATGTGAAGCCCCAGCCCTTCTTACCGTAACGGTCAACAAAGGCCTGGCTGTTAGCGAGGGTGTGAGTGAGCGAAACGACAGCAGTCTTGCGGTCGAAAGGACGCGACAGCTTTTGTGTGTCGGGCAGGATGATTTGGGTGTAGATGGGAGTGAAGACGTTGTTCTGGATCTGGTCGGTGATTTGAATGAAAAGATCGGGACCGAGACCCTTGTCGTCTCGTGCTGAAAAGAAGTGATAAAAGCGCACGAATCTGATGGTGAAGTTTTCCGTCTTTGAGCCGGACAGACGGGTCATGAGCAGCTGAACGATAGTGGTGAAGTAGTTCTGCAAAGCTGCGACAGGAATGTTGCCACAGATGGCCTCGAGTAGGTCGAATCCAAGCGACTCGTTTGCCTTCGAAGAGATAAGCTTCTGGAAGATGACCAAAATGGGCTCAATCTGGTTGTTGGCAACGATCTGCTCGGCAGCGCGAGGAATCATGGAGGAAAGGAGACGGACAAGTGCGGGAACGTTGCCGCGAGAGTTGTACATGTCCAGAGTGAGGATGGGACCGAGCAAGCTCTGGTAGTAGCTGGGCAAAGAACCTGAAGGGTTTGCTTCGAGAAGTGCGGCAAAAACTTGGAAGACGTAAGGCTGGAACTCTTGAACGTCGTTGGCGAGAATTTCGGCAAAAGGTTCGTAAAGAGCAGCCTCAAGCTTGGCTGATTGTGTGGGAGCAGCGAAGCGGACAACAGCACCGATGCTCTCGAAGTGGTAGTAGTAGAAGCGAGGGTTGCTGGGATTGTGGCGGATGACCTTGACAATGTTGATGAGGTTGGTGAGAACCATGTCGAGGATGGGCAAGAGACCCTCACGAATGACAATCAAGACACGCATCACACACTTGATCAAAAACTCGTTCTCCTGGATCTTCTCAGCCTTGGAATCCTTCGTGATGAGAATGAACAGATGTTGAAGGAGATCCTTGCTGAAAGCCTGAAGGGTGTCTCTAGGAATGATGGGCTGACGCTTGTCATCAGTCATGTAAAGAACGCGCTCAACAGCGATGGCAGCGTAAGAGTGGACAACGTAGTTCTGGTCGCCAAGGCATTGTACCAGCAGAGGGAAGGCGGCTTGCCATTGGTCCTGAGTGAGCTGACTGCGGAAGAGGTAGAGATACTTGATGGCGTCGACCTTGAGGATAGACTCAGTCTCGGCGGATGTAAGGTCGACAGCAATGTTCTTTTGGAAGAAGTCAATAACATCAACGTTCGTGTTTGTCGTCTGAACACCACGAGCAGCGGTGGGTACGCCCTTGGCAGCGATCGAGGTGAAGAGATAGACGGCAGTGTCCTTTGACTTCCAGTTGGCGCTCTTGTCCTTTTCGTAGTCGGCCAGGTAGTGCGAGATGTACTGTGAGACGACGTCGGTGACGAGCTTCTCGAACTGTTCAACCAGCTGGCGGAGGAAGTCGGTGGCTGCTCTTCTACGAGTGTCGCTGTCGGATCCTTCCAGATCTCTGCGGATGAATTCGATGGGCTCGTCCTCGAACATCTCGACATCCGACTCGCGCAACGACAGGTTGGGGAGAATGACCTTCTCGACGACCTGACCAAGAATAGCCTGGTCGTTGAAGCTCTGGGCATATTGGTTGATCTTGGTGACCGAGGTCAAGAACTGCAGGGCCTTGCTGACAAGGATGTCGTACTTGGTCTCGGGACCGATGGCTGTGAGGAGGGTCCACGAGCTCTCGACGAACTGGCCCAGGTATGATCCGAAAGCATCCTCGTACTTCTGGACGTACAGGATCAGCGCTTCGAAGATGGCAGCCTTGTTGTATTCCAAAAGACCAGCCTCTGACTCGTCGTCGGTGTGAAGGAGGGGGTTGTCGTAGCTCAGGTACTTCAAAAGCAGAGCGCTGATGGAGGCGAGGTTGTCTTCGAAGACCGGAGGCAGATCTTGGCAGGAAAGGTCGTTGAACAGCTTGATGCTGAGGTTGAGGGTGGTGAAGTGCTGGGCGAGCAACTCCTTGTTGTTTTGGTTTGCGGTAATCTGCTGATCTGTGCTCTTTACTCGTGCGTCAGTACGTGTGCCTGCAACGGTGAGGGAGGGTGTCTCTTACCTGCAAAAGGGTGAGGTAGGGTTCGCAGAACTTGGACAAGACGTGGTTGATCTCAGTGAAGAGGTCGTCTGTGCGGAAAAGAGGACGCCAGCGGCGGAAGATGGAGTGTGCGACTTGCAAGACACCGTTGTTGACCTTGGGGTTGTCGGGGGTGAAGCGCGAGACGAGGTCGTCGACCAGAGTGTCCCAGCGCTCCCAGAAGTCCGAGTCGGCAATGACGCTGATGGCCTCTCCAAGCTGAGTCTGGATGGTCGAAGGCACAGAGATCATGAGGCCGATAACCTCACGCTTGATAGCAGTCACCTCATCCTGAGGGAGCTTGTAGTTTCCATCTTCGTCGGTCCAGCTGCGGCGGATGAAATTCTTGAAGAAGAGAGCGGCCGACAACCGTGTTGTGTTGGGATATGATTCTGATGCGACAATCTGAAGGAGAGCAAGGGAAAATTGAGGCTTCGCTTCTTCCTGGCGAATGGCCTGTTCGGCTGTTGCATCTCGTCAGTACCATGACGCTGCTGTATGGTTTTACGAGAAACATACCTTGCTTGTTCTGGCGGGGATCAAGACTGGCCTGGAGCAGGTTGGCGATCGTTGATAGATCGGCCGACATGATGAAGATGGTCGAAGAACCAAAGGAAAGGAATAAGTGCGCCGAGAATGGTGGATGCAGCGAGCAGGCGATCAAAAGTTTCCGAACTGCTTGTATAAACAGAAAGCTCGGACCGACCCCCGCAAACCTCCGTCTTCCATCTAATCAGTTTGATCAGTTCATCAACGAACTTGCATCGAAGAACGAACCATGTCAACGGTGATTCAAGTGAGAGCAGCAGACTGGACACGGGTCCTGAGGCAAGTGAAAGAAGACTCAGATGATCGTTCAGTATGCTTCGCATCTGCATTGCTCGAGCAGAGGCTTGCCAAGCAAAATGTCCGGAGCGGAACGAGTCACTTCTATCATACATCAGATGATTGAGTAGCGATTGTAAAAGGAATGAAGGAATCGGGACAGTCTTGCCAGATCTTGATTGATATTCACTATGCTATAAGGATGTATTATTGTTTGGTGATGAGATTGGGTCAGGAGAGCCATCTCAAGTTGAGAACACGCTCGGACAGAAAAGCTTTGCAAACAACAGTACCAGAGGATCGCAGAACAAAGCAACATGTCTGGCAATTGTACACTTAGAGTTGTAGACAGTGATTGGGCCGGTCTTTAGAAGTTTGATGACGAGCCAGTGGTTAGAGGTCGGGTCAAGAGCGAAGACGACGCCGGCCTTGGTGACGGTGAGTTGGCAGCCTTGGGAGGTTATTGACAGGTACAATCATCTTGCGCTTCGACTCTGCGCAATTATGGCCAGTCCTTACAGACCATATGCATTATTCAATTGAAACTAGATCAAAATCGACCATGCCGTCGAATGGTGATGGCAAAAGACGAAGTAAATGATGCTGGCAAGTAAGCACGGAAAGATCCGGGCGAATCATAGAGCGCGAGTTAGTACAGAGTCGCGGATTCTTGACGCCTCTTGGGAGACGATTACCACCGCCGTCCTTGACTCTCCACTCCATACCCACCCCCTCCGGCCATACACAACATGATGCGCCAACAGCTTTTGCGCAGTCTGCCGCGCTCGCAGAGGCTGGCCTCAGTCAATGCCACCCGCGCATTCACCTCATCCGCTCCTCGCCCGGCTGAGGTCGAGCTCACAATCGGTACGCCCTTGACTGAATACGCCCAGCCAATTCAACATCACTAACATGTGAATACAGATGGCAAGAAGGTCTCAATAGAGGGTATGCCTCCACTTACCACCACCCTATACCGGTCTCCTCTCTGACACACCTCACAGCCGGCTCCGCCCTCATCCAGGCCTGCGAAAAGGCCGGCTCCACCGTCCCCCGCTACTGCTACCACGAGAAGCTCATGATCGCCGGTAACTGTCGTATGTGTCTCGTCGAAGTCGAGCGCGCCCCCAAGCCCGTCGCCTCTTGCGCATGGCCCGTCCAGCCCGGTATGGTCGTCAAGACCGACTCCCCCCTCGTCCACAAGGCCCGTGAGGGTGTCATGGAATTCTTGCTCGCCAACCACCCTCTGGATTGCCCTATTTGCGATCAGGGTGGCGAGTGCGATCTCCAGGACCAGAGCATGAGATACGGTGCTGATCGTGGTCGCTTCCACGAGCTTGGTGGCAAGCGTGCCGTCGAGGACAAGAACATTGGTCCTCTCGTCAAGGTGCGCCGCCATGGCTGTCCTTTTCTCTTTAAGCATATGACATACTGACAATCTCAGACTTCAATGAACCGCTGCATTCACTGCACTCGTTGCATCCGTTTCGCCAACGACGTCGCCGGTGCCCCCGAGCTTGGTTCTACCGGCCGTGGTAACGACATGCAAATCGGCACATACCTCGAGACCGCCCTCGACACCGAGATGTCTGGAAACGTTATCGATCTCTGCCCCGTTGGAGCCCTCACTTCCAAGCCCTACGCTTTCCGCGCCCGTCCCTGGGAACTCAAGCACACCGAGACTGTTGATGTTATGGACGCTCTTGGTTCCAACATCCGTGTCGACAGCAGAGGTCTCCAGGTCATGCGTGTCCTTCCCCGTCTGAACGACGATGTCAACGAGGAGTGGATTGACGACAGATCTCGTTTCTCGTGCGACGGTCTCAGCACCCAGCGCCTCACCACTCCCCTCCTCCGCGAGGGCTCCACCTTCAAGCCTGCCACCTGGGAGAACGTTTTGGTTGAGATTTCCGAGAAGTTCAAGCAGCTCCAGCCCAAGGGTGATGAGTTCAAGATTATCGCTGGTCACACTATGGACACTGAATCGCTTGTCGCCGCAAAGGACCTCGCCAACCGTCTCGGATCCGAGAACCTTGCACTTGACCAACCTCAGGGTGACTCTCCTCTGGCCCACGGTATTGATGTTCGCGCCAACTACACTTTCAACTCCAAGATTATTGGCGTTGAAGAGGCCGATGCCATTCTTCTTGTCGGAACAAACCCTCGTCACGAAGCCGCTGTCCTGAACGCCCGTATCCGCAAGCAATGGATCCGCTCTGATCTCGAGGTCGGTCTCGTTGGTGAGGACTTCGAGTCAACCTTTGAGTACGAGAACCTCGGTGCCGATGCCAACGCCCTCAAGTCTGCTCTTTCTGGACCTTTCGCCGAGAAGCTCAAGAACGCCGAGCGCCCCATGATCATTGTTGGTTCCGCTGTCGCTGAGCACCCTGACGCCAAGGCCATGTTCGAGACCGTCGGCAAGTTCATCGAGGAGAACAAGGCCAACTTCGCAACCAAGGAGTGGAACGGTTACAACGTTCTGCAGCGTGCTGCTGCCCGTACCGGTGCCTACGAGATCGGCTGGGGTGTCAGCAACCCTGCCACCACCCAGGTCACACCTAAGATGATCTGGCTTCTCGGTGCCGACGAGATCGACGCCGCCGCCATTCCCAAGGATGCCTTCGTTGTCTACCAGGGCTCTCACGGTGACAAGGGAGCTCAGCTCGCCGACGTCATCCTTCCTGGTGCCACCTACACCGAAAAGAGCGGAACCTATGTCAACACTGAGGGTCGTACACAGATGGGCCGCGCCGCAACAGGTACCTACGGTGCTGCTCGCGAGGACTGGAAGATCCTCCGTGCCGTTTCCGAGGCCTTGAACGTCACTCTCCCCTACGACGACATTGAGATGCTCCGCGACCGCATGAACGAGATCTCGCCCGCCCTCTCCGCCTACGATGTTGCTGAGCCTACTTCGCAAGAAGTTGGCGCTCTTTCCAAGGTGCAGCTTGTCGAGGCCAACCACGGCGCCAAGATCACCGGCACCGCCCTCAAGAAGCCCATCGCCGACTTCTTCTTCACCAACGCCATTTCAAGATCCTCGCCCACCATGGCCCGTTGCTCAGCATCAAAGGCCCAAGGCAACGCCAAGACCAACTTCATGGCTCCTGGTGAGCCCAACCCTCAAGTGCACTACGGCCCCAATGCTGTCGCCAGCGCATAAACGACTACCCAGTTTGTTGTAGATAATAATCATACAAGACGGAGCTCTTACGAAAAAATGCCGAGTCCGGAGTGGTAGACATGAAGTTTTTGGAGAAGGCATATACCCGAGAATCTGAGCATATACCTGGAGAGAAGAAAGAAGAGCAGCAGGAGGATTCTCTGCATAGAGGAAAGACGAAAGGGGGAGTTTCTCCAAACATTGCCCCTCAAATACCGGCGAACATGGGCGTTCACACAACTTATTTGACATGCTTCTCTCTTTTTCGTTTGTTTTCTTGTTTAGCATAGTCGCGGTCATGGAAATGTTGTACATATTATAACTTCTTTTATTTTCTACGAGATTTGCAGTCTGACTTGACATTTAAATGCTGAAACCTGTAGGCTGCTCATGCCGTAAGTAAACCTTGCCCTTTCGACTAAAAGGTCAGGCAGATGATCACGCTTCTGCCATTGTACAGATATACTTTTTAGTCAAGAAGCTGTCATGTTTCACGAGCAGGCGGTCAGGTTGAAGCTGGACATGTGACCTAGTTTCATATCCAAGATGTCCCCTTTTCCCAGGTCTTGGGAGATGGGGAGATGGCGTTGGCGTACGCACGGGGCAAGGACCTGCTGTTCTTTCTTGCGGAGGCCCAGGGTATGATTGCATCGTGGACATTGATGGTTTTGGTTTTCTTGCCTCTTTTGATATGACAATGAGGTTCGCAGTTAGAAATTGAGAGAATGCAAAGTATTCTGGATGCTATTGAATTATGCAGAGAGATATGGTAGAACTGTCTGCGGTCGGATAATCAGGCAGGTCGCAAGCCGGTGATCGACAATCGTCAGGTTCAAGGGGACAAAACAAGCCGCGCATGCGAAGGATGATTGGGGAGAAAAGGGACTGGCCCTCTCTCTTTTTTCCCGACGGCATCACAGCACATACGTCTTCTCTTACCGCCATTTCCAGCCTCTTGTTCTCTCGCTTCTGGCATCCTCCAATTCAACCATCGTGACCTGCAGCAGTGGAGCAAGGTTTTCTGGTGATCTGAGCGGACGGTCAGCTTTACGACGTCATTGGTCCCTTATCTGGCGAGTTCTTGAGCAAGTGCGCCGATTCCCCGTGTTGGTTGAGCAAGGTCCTTGGTCGCTATCTATCGAGTGGGAAGTTGAAGCTATCGAGCAAGGTGTTGTGATATCCGCACGTGTTGTCTCTTTTTCCGTCTACCGCCCTTTCTGAAATCTTCTTCCTGCCTCCATCCCAGGCAGGAGGTCGACACCGCCGCCAACATTCCTCAAGAACGCAAGCCCGCGAATATCCCCTTGCACACTCTTTCATCATCATCACGGCACCTGCGCACCACCAGCAGCGTCTCATCGTTTGACGAGAAGCGATACTCAGACCGCAGTGGTCACCGGCGCTCGTCGGAATCTGCCCACAGCGACTTCAGTCTCTGGAGCGACACGGGTGACCTGGTCGATCAGTTTGACAACGAAGACGACCCCCTTCGCGGTGCTCTAGGCCATCAGCAACACCTCAGTCCGAGTAGTCGTCGTAAGAACAACAACAAGCACGTTCGCTACCAAAGCGGTACCAAAGAAGGCGCCCTCAACAAGAACGACATCCCCATCCCCAATCCCCCACCGCGCCACATCTCCCAAGCCGAACGCATCCTCGTCCGCATCATGGCTCCCAATGATGGCCCCTCGCGCATGCATGGCCTCCATGGCAAGAAGCTTGTATACTTCACCTCCGTCTTTGTCTCGCTAGGTGTTTTCCTGTTCGGTTATGACCAAGGTGTCATGAGCGGTATCATCACCGGCAACTACTTTAAAAACTACTTCAACCAACCTACAAGAGCAGAGATTGGTACAATGGTTGCTATCCTCGAGGTTGGAGCTTTCGTATCTTCCTTGGGTGTGGGACGTATTGGTGATATCCTCGGTCGTCGCCTCACCATCCTTTACGGAGCCGTCATTTTCGTCATTGGCGGTGCTTTCCAGGCCTTCGCTACTGGTATGCCCATGATGATCCTCGGGCGTATCCTTGCTGGTCTGGGTGTTGGTGCTCTTTCGACCATTGTGCCTGTTTACCAGTCGGAGATTTCTCCACCGCACAATCGCGGAAAGCTGGCTTGTATCGAATTCACCGGTAACATTGTTGGCTATGCCTCGAGTGTCTGGGTTGACTACTTCTGCTCCTTTATTCCTAGCGACTGGAGTTGGAGACTTCCTCTCTTCATGCAGTGTGTTATGGGCTCTTTACTGATTGTAGGCTCTTTCTTGATCTGCGAATCCCCCAGGTATGCCTTGCCCTTTGCAACATTCCATTTCCAATACTGACAATCTTGCACAGATGGCTCCTCGACAACGACCACGACGAAGAAGGCATTGTCGTGATTGCCAACCTCTACGGCAAGGGTGACATCCACAACCCAAAGGCGCGTGACGAATACCGCGAGATCAAGATGAATGTGCTGCTACAGCGTCAGGAAGGCGAGCGCAGCTACAAGGACATGTTCAAGCGCTACTACAAGCGTGTCTTTATCGCCATGTCTGCCCAAGCTCTTGCACAACTCAACGGCATCAACGTCATTTCATACTACGCTCCCCTGGTCTTTGAGCAAGCTGGATGGGTTGGCCGTGATGCTATTCTCATGACTGGTATCAACGGAATCACCTACCTGCTTTCCACTATACCACCATGGTACCTTGTAGATCGTCTTGGTCGCCGCCCCATCCTCATGTGGGGTGCTGCCGCCATGATCGTCTCACTCTCGGCAATCTCGTACTTCATGTACATCGACATCCACCTGACACCGCGCATGGTTGTTATTTTCGTCATGCTTTACAATGCTGCCTTTGGTGCTTCATGGGGACCTATTCCCTGGCTCTACCCTCCAGAGATTCTTCCTCTCAGCATCCGTGCCAAGGGTGCCTCGCTGTCTACTGCATCCAACTGGGCGTTCAACTGGCTGGTCGGTGAACTCACTCCAGTGCTCCAAGAACTTATCCAGTGGCGTCTGTACCTTGTACATGCTTTCTTCTGTGCAGTATCACTTGTTGTAGTGTTCTTCTGCTTCCCTGAGACGCACGTAACACCTCTCTATTGCTTTGAATACATCAGCTAACATGTTCGCAGTGCAAATGTTCGATTGGAAGATATGAACAGCATTTTCGGAGATGCTTCGACAATCGCCCCATCACCTGCGACACTCGCCGAAGCTGAGAGCTTGTTCAGCAGAAGTCCAGCACCTTCGTTACATCTCGACCGCGATGTCGATGCGCCTCAAGACTCGAACATTCCTGATCTCGACATTGACCCTCCTTCCGTCGACGTGCAAAATGGCAAGCCCATGTACAGCAAGGACGGCGACTCTGAAGGTCTAGGCGGCTGGATCTCGAATCTAGTCAAGAAGGGCAAGGGAGATGGAGAATCATCTCATGCTGGAGGTAGTGGAAAATATAGACGGGTCGGACAAGATGATGTTTGAATGGATGTTGCACTGAGAGGCAGCAAGCATATTGTGGAGTTTTGTTGATGTTGAATCTATACTCTGTACAGATACAATTTATGATGGATATGTGTGAATTTGGAGTAGAAAATTTAGCTTGTAGATCGTGTATCCTCTATCTTCTGATTTCATTGGTTTTGTCGTGCTCGAAAGGCGATCATCAAGTGAGGAACAAAAGCTTTTTCATCCGACAATTGAATTACTTGACACGCGACCACCGACATCGACTGCAGACTCTCAGAATCACCACCGCTTCATACAATCGAGCGAGCTCAATGTTCTTGACCACCTTTGCTCCATTGCAATCTAGTAGTCGACCAATTGCGTGCGCAATCTCATTGGTAAATTCAAGCCAGGGTGCTCCCCTATACAGGAAAATGCCAAAAATAGATTCCAAACGCTTGTTGCAAGCCTCCCAAGCCTCACAGAACAAGAAGGTTCACCGAGATCTTGGCTCGCTTTGCCCGGCAAGTCCGTAGTCCGGCGGCGGGCGGCTAGACCGTTCATCTCACACGCCGCAGACACGCGCGCATGGTCAGTCGCGACTGACATTCTTCTAAGATTTGAGCCTACCCAGCTTATGTGGATGAGATGAGCTGAGCATAGGGCTGTGTGATTTCTCCCTTCTTTTGTCGCGATTGTCCAGCCGCTTGTTCTACACGCTCTCTCTCTTTTCGAAGCCGTCTTTTCTTTTTTCTCACTGCAGTCGTCATCACGCACCTATATTTCCCCAGATTCTTTATAGCCGTTGCATCCGGAAGCGGGTGTGATTGCGATTACACACATCATCTTTTCTTGTCTTGTCTTGGGAAGGGAGAGAAGAAGTAGCCGGTCTCTGTCCGCGCGGCCTATCTACCTGTTCGACTGAGCTGCCGTCGTCGCATTTTCCTCTCTATTGCGCTTTTTGGATATATACTTGGATTGGATCTAATCTTCGGTCGCCACTTCTGGGATACCTCGAGTAATCACTTTTCTGGATCTTGCGCGTTCCGAGGACGAGGACGACGACGATTCCCAGCAGCGCATACTTGCATTCGAGGAAGAGGAAGCAAGGAAGACAAAATGTCGCAATCACAATCCCAATCCTTTCCCTCCGCTCTCCTCGTAAGTCCCCCCTTCCGTCCCCCTTCTCCCACCACTTCACTCACTAACCTCTTCTTCAACACACAGACCCTCCTCCTCCCGTTCTCAATATCCCTCTTCCTATACCTCAGCATAACACACCTACTCATCCCCCTCTGGCGCTCTCAATCCCCCAACATACCACTCGACACCGTTTCCGAAATCGCAAGGAGGGCCAAAAGTCAAGTGAAGGAAAGAGTTGGTAGATTGGTGGGAAGGTTTAGGAAGAGGGAGGAGTGGGATGAAGATGACGGGGAGGAAGAGGATGAGGGGAATGGAATGTTGAATTATGAGGAGGATAGGGGGAGGTTGTGGAGGGGGAGTGTGCCGCCGCCTGGGAGGAGTGATAGTCCTGTTTGAGAGGTGAAATCAAGAGATGGGTACGAGTGAAGGAAGATGATGGGGAAAGCGTGCTGGATCGCGCTGGTCTACAGGATGGAAAGCTCTCAAGCTCACCCGACACCTCAAGGCCGTTTGGGAGAATACAAGGACGACCTCATGGCGCCGAAGATGCTAGACACAGCTCTGGTTGCGCTCGAGACTGCTTGAAAAGCGCTACAAGTTGTCCACTTGCACTCCAGATGCCATCGGATTAGAAAGAGCGCCGAGTCACGATACTGCATACTGAGCTGCATACTGAGCTCACGAGCTTCCTAGCTTCCAGCATCTTGTATGCTCCGCTACAGGTACGCATACAACACATGCATATATTAGGGCATAGCTTACATCTTACAATGATGCATACATACCTTTTCTCATTCCATCGCAATCATGCTCTGTCTACACGATCTCTCATCTTCCTATGCAAAACATGCAACATTTTGCACGTAACCGAAAAATAATCGATGACGTGATTGTCTACTTGCGTGAAACCAACCCTCCATCGAGCTTCCATTTTCTATGATCAAAGATTGTCTTATCGTGTTTCTTTCGTATGCAAACCGTTACAGATCAACAAGAATAGCCACAACTGCCTTTGGATCAAAATAGGCAAAAGTCATACGACGAGATCGTCATCGAAAGAAGTCGATCAAAAGGTCGAGAAGTCTATCCCAACGTGCGCATTGCCCAACAGCCACGCACAGAAAAGCTAGACCGGACCCTTGTTTTTTCGCTTACTTTGCTTGCTTGCACCCGTCGGAACCGGGTGCGTTTTCTCACCGATTGTTTGGTGGTAGTAAGGAAGGAAGGAATGGGTAAAAGATCTACTGGCTTATCTGTACTCTTTTCTTTTATTTTTCTTGCTTCGGTTTGTGGCGAGAACTTGATAGAAAGCCACATATGCGGTGATGATAGCCTTTTGAACATTCTGGGTTTCTCGTGTGCTTGTTTTGTAAAAGTTAGCCGAACACGCAGTTGAAGCATGTCAACACGCCGACGCATGCATGGAAGGAATAGAAAGATCGGAATAGACAAGGAGGGAAGTATCCTGTACTAAGGTAGGCTGACGTTTTGTCCTGCAGGGAGCATACCACATCTCGTAAGATTGCGGATCAGAAACACCATTGACATATCAATTCTTGCTGCCTGTTCTCGGACATGGCGAGATGATTGCAGGTTTGTAGGAGAGCATTTGCTCGTTCCGGAAACATAGGCAGCCGGATTGATTCTCTAGAAGGCGAGCGAGTGAGGGTTTAGACTTTGTCGCCGCCCTGGAATCGTTGGAAGCTCGGACGCGTCTCGGTCCTGCGGCATCAACATTGAACCAGATGATCGACGGTTGGATTTTCCCCATGTTGCCTTCACCCTTGTTTTGGGTCTTTTTCATGGGGTAGTCGTAGGCGTGAGGCGCGGATATTCCGGGCGTAAGAGCAGAGGGTGGATTGTTTTTAAAACATGGCTTGATCTTGGATCTTCATCTCCTTCCTCTCCCTTGCTTGCTGTTTGTATACGACTCATCCTCCACTTCCATTCATATCATGGACCGCCCTATCGCTCGCAGCAACATGATTAGCACCATTCCTGAGGACCACATTGACCATGACTACCAGACCGCCTGCAAAGCCAAGAGACGGCGTATCTCGAAGGTGTCGATGAGCCTGGGCAATATCGCCGCCGAAGACCTAAGAAGCGAAATCTCACAAAGCATCCGCAAGGAATTGTCACGACGACGAAGCAGTGTCATTGCTCCCGAACCACAACTCAAGTCCCGCCCGACAGAGACTGCCAACATCTTCACCGCCGAGAATACCGAATCAGCTGCCTCCAAGGCATTGAACAACTTTGACCTCTTCGAGCACATTTTGATGCAATTGCCTTGGTCAGGCGAGGAGGTTGAAATGCAACGACAGAGCATCCGCGCCATCATGAAGACTACGCGAACATGTCGCAGTTTCAAGGGCATGATCGATGCATCAGCTCGTCTGCAGAAGCGACTTTTCCTGGCTCGCGACTCGGAGCAAAAGAGACCTTGTTACTGTGGTCATCAAGAGGAGGATCATGTTTGCGGCGCAGAGACAAACCCCTTCATCGCACCGACACTGAAGAAACACATCCTACACAACTCCTTCTCGTGCGATCAACGACGACAGAAGCAACAGGCCGCAAGACAAGCAAGAGCGGATCAACAATCCCTCCGCAAACACCTTTCCAACACCAATCAATCACACGACGACTACTTCAGCCACCCAGTCATCTTCCGCGACCTCCAAGACAAGCAAAAGAAACACATGCTCGCCTTCAAAATCTCAGAGAACGACCCCTTTTACCTCCTCGGCGAGCGCTCTCCTCCCAATGCGAGTTGGCGCAGCATGTATTTCTCCAACCCTGCACCCACGCGCATTGAGCTGTATTACTGGAGTTATCTCATCCGCTGTGAATCACAAGATGGAAAACCCTTGACTGCTGGCTTCGTTTGGGACACCATTCACGAGACTTTGGAGGTCGCGAGACAGCGCAAGGCGCCTGGATATCAGTACGAGGGTGACGAGCCGTTGCTTGTGCTGTTGGGGTCTTGGGAGCAAGAGGACGGTGAGGGCAGACATGTTTACGATTGGTTGAACCAGAGGCATGAGGCTTGCGGCAGTCCTGCTTGTCGTTATGCGAAGGTCTGAGTGATGGGCAGCGACTTGAAAGTCATCTTTTTCCTGCGAGTTTTCTGTTCTTGTGAGCGTTCTAGCGTTGTTGTTGCGTAATGATTGTTTTCCTTTTGGTAAGCTTTAGACCTACATTCGAATAGATGAGTTTCTGATCATTCTGCGTACCTTCTGCTCTTGTATAAGTGCCTATTATGACCCGTGTTCTAGACTTTCGCAGTCCACGAGATCATCTGATTCAGTGTGACCCTGTCACCGGCGGTGTTCTGTCGTACGGAATCGCGTGGCCTTTTTGCCGTCCTCGCAGACACATTCACCTTTTGCACACTCATTTTCCTTCACCATTATCGTTACCCTTTTGCATCACCTGAACTCCTAGTCTCGCGGCAGGACCAAGAAATATCAATGCAGCAGAGCAATAAATCCATGCGACTCGGTTAGTCACGCCTTCACTTCAGCTGGAGCTGAAAGCGCAAACAACAAAAAAAGGCCGCGCGGGCGACCAATTGGAAAAATCGAAGCCTGATCCAGACCAATCAACTCGACTTGCCAATACACCACACTATCTTTTACCGCTTGCAGGTGTAGAAGCTCCGTGGAGTGTTCTGAATGCGGCTCTTGTCTTGACGTGCTTGACTCGATTTGAAGAGCTGAAAGCGTGGCAGGAGCAAGCTAGGCCTCTGCTTTTGTTGGAAGGACCCGATGGGTGTCGGTAATTTGGAGCCTTGGCACGCACGGACGAAGAATTCTCTGTAAAACTAGCGATATTTACATAGTTTACTTAATTCAACTGACGTAACCACAACACGGTTTCAACATGGTAGCTAAGCTCTATTAGCCTTTAAGAACACTAAATTCAGCTATATAGCGATTATTAGGCTCATTAAAGTTCTTAAAAAGCAAGGGTGTCAGTTCCTTTGCTTAATCCGGAAGGTAAATAGCGGTCTTAACTACCGCCGGTATAGACTCATTCTCTACACTTTCCCTTCCTCTCCTAATCCTTACTAAATCACGAAAGAATATTGCGCGCATAGAATCCCTTTATACTTTATAAGATTTTAACAAACATTTTTCTATCCTATTAACATAGCCGACTTAACCTCGACTACTTTCGATAGCGTACGTAAGCTCTAAGGAGCGTAGAACTATAAGGAATAGAAGACTATAGTAGTTAGCTGCCTCCTTAAGAAGAACTACTACGATGTTGTCAATAGCTTATACCCTAAGCCTAAACAACAGTTTAACGACAATAGTCTCCTTAAGACTAACGACTTAAAGAAGGAGCTCCGCAAGTAGAATAAGATAAATAACATAGCTAAGGGCATCCTTATCCGTATCGTCTTATTACCTATAGGCGTAGAAATACCCGCTAGAATAGCCGAAGAAACATAGCTCTATCTCGAAGAGACCTACAACATTATAGGACTTAATAAGACGATATCTACCTACTAGGTGCTCTACTAGTTCCGCCTAAAGAACTAAGGAGACGCTTCTATATAGTGTTAGAAGTTTAAACGTTTGCTATAAGATGTAGTAGATGCAGGTCACAAGTTTAATAGAAAGATAAGGGTTTCCTTGTTCATTTACCTTATAGAGGAGGCTAGTTTTATAAACTTTACCTACCTCTATAAGATAGCTATTCGTAAGGACGACTAGTTCCCTACCCTTAACGAGCTAATTACTAAGTTCATCGACGACTACGTATCTACCCGTAAGAACGGAGCTAGTCTCTTCTATAACTATTATAGCTATAGTAACCCTAATAGCAACTAAGACGGCAACCACGACGGTAACTGCGAGAAGAAGAAATACGACTACTATAAGCGACCTAGTTATGTTAAGAACGACTACTAGAAGTTGCACCCTAAGAAGTAACCTAAGCGTAATACTAAGAAGGATAATAGGCCTCCTCCTACTACACCTAAATTAGCTAGATATTATAGTCTTAACCTAATAAGCATCTACGACGATGCTCTAGCCTTCTTACTTAGCTATCGCTACCTCTACGATAAGCAGAACGCATAGGTATACGATACCGGAGCTACTAAGCATGTCTATAAGGACCGCGAGTTATTTATCTAGCTCGACGAGTCCTACTCCTTAGCTATTAGAATCGGCGAAGGAGAAACTACTATTATAGGAGTTAGCACTGTTTCTATTACCCTTTAAGGTATTAATGGTTCCCTTAAGGTTACCCTATCCGATGTTCTCTACGCTCCTAACTACGTCGCTAATATTCTCTTCGAAGGAGTAGTAAAGGCTAGATCTAGTATGTTTTATTATAGTAAAAAGGAAGCTATATACGACGACGATAAACGACCTCTCGCTCGCTACTATATCTTCTTTAGTCTTCCTCATTTGTTAGCTATTAAGGATACAGTTCTTACGGCTACTACTACTACTACCTTAACTTTACTATCTAACCTTACTCTACTCTCTAGAACACCTAATATCTAGTATAAGAGACTTAGCTATATTCCTATAAATAAGCTTAGCTCCGTCGCTAACTTAGTCGGAGGCATATAGCTAACTAGTAATGTTAGCCGAGCTTACGACATCTATAACTATAATCTATGCCTTCGTAGTAAGGCTAAGCGAAAGGTTAGTCGTAAGGTCTAGCATCGCTCGACTTAACCCTTTAAGAAGATCTATCTTAATACCGTTAGTGTTACGTAGACTAGGTTTAATAGTAAGAAATTAGGTATAATCATTATAGAGGACTCGTCTCGTACTCGCTAGAGTTTCTAATTAGCTACTAAGACCTTCTTTAAAATGCTCGAAGAGTTCCTACATCTAATTTACAATTAAATAGGCCTTACGGTTAAGGTTATCTAGACTAATAATGGTACTAAATTCGGTGGCAGTAAGCTTACTAACTTCTGCTCCCTTAATAGCATTTACTATAAGCCTAGCGCTCCGTACACCTAGCATTAGAACGGTATATTAGAAGCTACTATCTATGTTATTAACGACATCGCTAGATACCTTATGCTAGAGGCCGGACTACCTCCCGAGTTCTAGCCGTATGCCTAGTAGACTATAGTTTATCTTACTAACTGCCGTCCTTCTAAGACCTCTTAGGGAGTGTTACCTACTTAACTTCTAACACGTCTTCTCGGTTATAAAGAGAAGCCGTCGGTAGACTATCTTAGAGTCTAGGGGTACGTAGCTTACGTCTAGACTCCTCCTTAAAAGAGAGTAATAGGCGACAAGTATAGTCCTCGATCTAAACGTAGTTTCCTTGTCGGCTACGACGGTATATCTATCTAGGAGATCTAGCTACCCTCTACTAATAAGGTTGTTCGAAGCAGCTTAGTTACCTTCGTAGAAGATGTAAAATACGGTATATCTAAGGAGCAGAGACGAGCTCTTAACTCCTAGTACGCCTAACTCCTATCGCCGGATCCCTATGTCTACGACGACTTAGATACTAACGATAACTAGGAGCCTAATGCCTAGTCTTAATACCCTACACCTCGCTTAATACTAGAGCTCCTATCTGTTTCTTAGCTTCCTTAACTAGGGGGTAACAATAATAATGCGTTTAAGCAACCTAATAGTATAAACACGTAGCTAGTTAACTAGCGCTACGAGGATGAGTTCTAAGAGACTAATGAGACTAATGAGTTCTAAGACTTTAAAGGCGACTCGCTTAAAGTTAGTAGAAACACACTTCTTAATAACTAGTTAATAGCATCTATAGTTAATTATCTATCTTTGCTTCCTCGACTAGGTTTACCCTTACTACTTAGAGATTATCCTAATCTTAACCTTATACACCGCCATGACCCTTAGAAGTTTACTAAAGTCTTCTACTTCGCCATGTATAAGGCTATTAACTTATTAGACCGCTTCTTAGAGTCTAAACCGCATAACTTTAAGGAAGTAATGCGCTCTGTCGACGCACCTTATTAGAAGATAGCTTTTAATCTCGAAGTTAATACCTACATTAAGACAGGCACCTAGATCATTAAGAGACTCCTACCTAGCGCTATTTGCCTTCCTAGCACTTAGGTCTATAAAGTTAAGAGAGATAAGGACGGCAACGTTACTCGCTATAAGGCTAGATAGTGTATTCGAGGTAACTTATAGAAGATCGACCTCGCGTACGATAAGACCTTTACCGTAGTAGTTAAAACTAGTTCCTAGAGACTAATCCTTATATTTGTTACAGTTAACGACTAGGAGTGCTTATAGGCAAATGTAGTAAACGCCTTCCTTAATGCTAGTATAGCCCTTCGCGCTAGCGGCTAGAAGGTCTACGTCTAACAACCTTAAGGTTATTATAAGGGCGATAAGGACATAGTCTACGAGCTCCTTAATGCTCTATATAGCATAAAGGAATCGCCTCTACTCTAGTATCTTACCCTCCTTAAGATCCTTAAGAAGCTTAGTTTTAAACCTCTAATCTAGGATAAATGCGTCTTTACCCGTAGCACTAGTAAGAATATAGTAATAATTATAGTCTACGTTAACGACTTCGTAGTAGCAGCACCTACTAAGTAGTAGGCTTAGGCAGTTCTAACTAAACTAACTAGCTACTTCTAGCTTAAGGAGCTCGGCGATATCTACTACTTCCTTAGATGCCGTATTATACGCAACCGCGAGAAGCGTACTATCTATATTACGTAGGACGCATATATTAAGAAGACAGTTAAGTCCTATAGCTTCGAAGGAGCAGCAACTCTATTAACCCCTCTACCCTCTAAGAAGTTGTCTAAATTTACCGGCACCGCTAGTAAGGGTAAGCTTAAGAGGTATTAAGCACTAGTCGGATCATTAATGTAGCCTATAACTTAGACCCGTCCCGATATTTGCTACTTAGTAGGTCTCCTCTATCGCTTCCTCGCTAACCCTAGTAATAAGCATATTAAAGCTACTAAACACTACCTAAGATACCTATCTAGTACTCGTAATTATGCGCTCTCGTACATTGCTAACCCTAAGGGTTTAAGTAAGGAAGAATTTAGAGGTGCTACTAGTAGTGCTAACCTAATAGGATATACCGACGCATTATTTAGTAATTACCCTAATACTCGTCGCTTAAGTAGTAGTTTCGTCTTTATAGTCTATAGAGGACTAGTCTCCTTTAAGGTAGGAAGACAACTATATGTTACTACTTCTACTATAGAGGTAGAGTACGCCGCTCTATCCTACGCTGCTCGTAAAGCTATCTACCTACGTAGGATTGCTACTAAGCTCGGGTTTACTATTGCTAGTCCTACAATCATCTACGAAGATAACTCGCTAGCTATCGACATAACGAAGAAGGAGACTAATAATAGCGACCGTACGAAGCATATCGACATCGCCTTCTATTATACTAGAGAATAGATTAAGAATAAGCTTATCGAAGTTAAGTAGATCCCTACTGCTAATTAGGTCGCCGATAGCCTTACTAAGTCCCTTACCGCTAAGAACTACCTTAAGTTCTATCGCTAACTTAACCTCGTAGTTGTTTATAATGTAGGTTAGCCTAGTAAGACTCTAATTAAGTAGCTCTAAAAGAGGAGGAATAAATAAGACAAACACATTAATAGTTAATGCTCTAGTTATTATTACAGATTTAAGCTTTTTAGAGCTCTAGCGAAGCGCTGCTAAAACGCGCCTAAACTCTATCTACTTATCGACTAAATCTCTACCACCTTTAGTCTAAATTAATTGGTTCTTTTCCTAACGTATATAGAGAACAATTATCTAGCTTCCTATAGAAGGGTTAGCTTATACTAATGATAGTAGTTAAGCTAGGGGGTGTGTTAGAAGGACCCGATAGGTGTCGGTAATTTGGAGCCTTGGCACGCACGGACGAAGAATTCTCTGTAAAACCAGCGATATTTACATAGTTTACTCAATTTAACTGACGTAACCACAACACGGTTTCAACAGCTTTCCTTAGCCAGCCTTAGCCAAGAAAACGGCATCTCCGAACCTTATAACGGCCGGGGCTTCAGCGAAACGGTCAACCTCAATCTTGCACTTTGTTTTCTCCTTTTCTGTCCACTCACACCTACCAACACATACATCTCCTTTGATGTGGCGTTTTGCGGCTCCTTCACCCCCTGCTATTCTACGATCTAGGTATCTTATGGATCATGCTTAAACATCTAGCATACCTGTGGCTTGACTCGATAGTCTGGTAATGTGTGTGTACTTGCGCATATGACCGAAGCTGAGGGTGAAGGATGGTCGCTGAAAGTCAGCTGTGAGACACCGCTACAACCGCTGCAATCCCACCCAGCAAGAACCGCCCGTTTTGAACGGTGGGATCAATACACTCTGTGTGCATGTAGGTACGAGGGTATGAATATTAAACAAACGTTGTCCCTGGATCTCTTTTTCTGTAGGTCGGAGATTTTTCTTGCTCTTTCGTTCTTTCTTACTCGGCGCATACATTCGTTTCTACTACAGTCATTCTTTTTTTTATACTGCAGAAAGAAATGCCTTCTTCAAGGCGCGTTGGGGCTGCTGGCCTTTTGGTCGCTTTGCTTCCTGTAACAGTATCTGCTGTTTCTTACAACTACACCTTGCAAGACACATATGCGGGAGCCAACTTCTATGACGGCTTCAACTTCTTTACAGACCCAGATCCGACACATGGTTTTGTTGAATACGTGGACAAGACTACAGCTATGAACAGTGGTATCCTCGGGTTTGGACAAGGAACTGCCAAGTGGGGCGTCGACGACACAAATGTCCTTTACGCCAACTCGACTGGACGTCAATCGGTTCGTCTTGAGGGAAATGTAAACTACAACCATGGTCTCTTCCTTGCGGACATCAAGCACATGCCTGGCTCCATCTGTGGCGTTTGGCCTGCTTTCTGGACTCTTGGCGACTCGAATTGGCCCGCTCATGGAGAAATGGATATCATTGAAGGTGTCAACACGTTCACCACCAACCAGATCGCAGCTCACACTGCTCCCAACTGCACCATGACCTTCCAAGACCAAAGTGGTTGGGTGAACGGTCGCGACTGCGCCGTCAGCACTGGAGGAGCCGCAGGTTGCGCCACAGGCACCAACGATCAAACCGGTTATGGCGATGGCTTCAATGCAAATGGCGGTGGTGTCTACGCCATGCAATGGACTTCCGAGTTCATGAAAGTCTGGTTCTTCCCTCGCAATGGCATTCCTGCATCCATCACCTCTGGTTCTCCTTCGCCTGCCCTTGATTTCGGCACCCCTGTCGGCAACTTCGACGGTGGATCTTGCGATATTGATTCGCATTTTATCAACCACAGAATGATTTTTGACACCACTTTCTGCGGTGATTGGGCTGGTAGTGTGTATGATCAGACTACCTGTCCTATGGCGTCTGGTGGAGCCAGTGGCTGTGTCAACTATGTTGCCCAGAACCCCAAGGCCTTCTCCGAGGCGTACTGGGAGGTCAACTATATCAAGGTGTTTTCGGAGACTGTTATTGCTTCGCCTTCATCGAGTTCGTCATCTTCGTCGTCGGTGAGCTCGACATCTAGCTCTTCGTCTTCTTCAAGCTCTTCGGTCTCTTCGGTCTCTTCGACATCATCGACATTCTCGAGCTCTTCATCTTCTACCAGCTCGTCGAAATCGTCATCCACCAGTGTTTTCCCATCTTCTACAAGCAGCGCTCGTTCATCGTCGAATTCTGTTTCATCGATTTTGTCGAGTAGCGTTCGCCCGAGCTCGACTTCGACTTCGACCTCCAGCAGCAGCATCAAACCATCGACTTCGACATCAGCATCGTCAAGCAGCGTCCGCGCCAGCTCATCATCCTCGTCAATCAAGCCTACCACGAGCTCGTCTAGTGTGAAGCCTACTACCAGCTCATCAAGTATCAAGCCCACAACCAGCTCATCAAGCACCAAACCAGCATCAACTTCATCAACCAAGCCCATCTCGACCTCTTCGACCGTAAAACCGTCTTCAACATCATCTACCAAGCCTGTCTCGACTTCCTCGACCGTCAAGCCGACCACTAGCTCCAGTACCATCAAGCCCTCCACTTTATCAAAAGCTCCCACCACATCTTCTACGTCCAGCCGCAAGACCAGCACTTCAAGTTTCAGCGTCAAGACTGTGGTTACGTTGAGTACGAAGAAAGCTGGTGTTAGCGTTAGAAGTGTTTCGAGCAGTAGTGTGAAGAAGGTTTCTTCGACGAGTAGTAGCAAGAAAGTCACTTCGACGAGCAGCAGCAAGAAAGTTACTTCAACGAGCAGCAGCAAGAAGGTCACATCAACCAGCAGCTCAAAGAAGGTGTCTTCTACGAGCAGTGCGAAGAAAGCGACATCGACCAGCAGCACGAAGAAAGCGACATCGACCAGCAGCACGAAGAAAGCGACATCGACTAGCAGCACGAAGAAAGCGACATCCACCAGCAGCAGCAAAAAGGTCACTTCGACAAGCACGAAAAAAACCAGCACCTTCTCATCGACCAAGAAACCCAGCTCCACGATGAAAACCAGCACAATCAAAACAACGAGTACAAAGCGCATCTAGAGTGTCATTTTTTCGTACCTTTACTTCATCTCATCTGGACATGAGTTTCTTTTTACGGCCTTTTTGTCTTCTCTTGCATATGCATGGTATTCGTAGAGTCCTTAATATATTTATACTATATCTTAGTCTTCTATTCTTGTTCATTGCCTTTCTTTTACTACTACTATGTTAGTTAGTAGCTTCACTTATCTCCACTACTTATATCTTTATAGACATAAAATTCGTACTTTATAATTTATATTATTTTGTTATAAGATCCTTTTCTCCAACTCCGACCATTTGTAGCCATCGAAATATACTTCGATATCCCTCTGTTCCAGTAAATCTATAAATATCCGCGTATGATCACATTCGAGAGGGTAATCTTGTCGACGGCGAAATTCTGGAGCAAAGGCATGATGTTCATAATCTTCGGTATAGAGCCAGAGTTCGTACAGATTAGGGAATCGACCTGGTGTGGCAAGTCCTGACAGCAAGATGAAAAGTTCCTTTGCATTTTCAGAAGGTCGCTCTAGCAACAGGTTCGAATTTCCTTCTTCAGCAGCATCAGTGTCGTGGAACCAACAAAAGTTTTCACCGATACTGATATGGAGGGATTCCAAGGTATCTGGTAGCTGCGTTTCAATCGGCGGTGCAGTGTCGACGACACCTTGGAGGTCATGAAGTTCCAAATCTTCAGTCCAGATCTTGAGTAATCGTCGAGGAATCCTCAACCACTTGAGCTTCGAGAATGAGTGAAGAGCCCCCGTTTGATCAGGGATGATACAATCTGATTCGTAAACTTGCAAATCCAGCACTTGGATATTGTGTTTGAATGGTGATAGCGTGTTTATCATCTTGTCGCTCCTGACTGATGCATTTGGTACGGCGAAGGGACGTCCACTTTCACCATATGTTATGTCGAAGCGAAGAATTTGCAAGTCCGTGGGCCAGTTGAGGAGATTGATTAGTTCTTCGCTGATTGGACCGCAATTGATGAATTCTAGCTCCGTTACGTTTGATGTATTGGGTTGGCGACAGGTGTGAGGAACCACGCAGCATAAGCGTAACATGCAATCAAGCTGTACACGACGCAACGTCGGGATCTGAAAGAGCTTCAATAACGTCGAGAAACCGGGATCATCTGTTTCGTATTGGCATCCGCTAACGGGTATCCTTAAAGAAGTGATCCGATCCACATGGAAAGGGACAGTAGAATCCAATAGAGGTAGTCCGAGATGGAGTGAGTGGAGCTTGTGTGACTTTGACAAAAGGACAACCGTGTCTTTGACCATGTCGCTGAATTGCTGTTCAGCTTCTGACTCCGACTTTCCTGGGTAGGGCGTGGATCGCCACTCCATGCCATGTGTCCACTCGATACTGACGTCTTTTGTGACTTCACGATAGCCTTCCCAATTCGTGAGGCTTTGATGGAAGATTGTTATGTCTCGTATTCGCTGCAAGTCTGTCCTAGGGCAACACGAACGATTGATGGCGTCGCAGTAGATTAGTGTGCGATACATCCGTCTACGGGCTTGGGCCTGGAGTGTCCGGGATACCAGACATAGGGCTTTGAGGCTCTTCGTAGGAAGGTCTTCCAGGATGAGGGTCCAGATCTCGGGTGGTAGGGCGGAATGCATAGTTGCTTGACCAGTAACCATTGTTGTTGGAGCCGAGTTGTAGAGTGTGGGCCAAATTGAATAGATGATGAATCGCGCTTGTTGTTGGAGCGGAGTTGTAAAGGGTAGGCTAGAATTGAAAAGACAATTCCGCTTGTTGTTGGGGCCTGAAGTATTGAAGGATGTTCATCAGGCCTCCAATATGAAGCTGCCAAGAGCAGAGCAGACCCAGCATCCGTGATTGGTGGAAGCGGATACTTCGAAGGATTATTGAAGATGTTCTATGAATTGTATTGGTTTTCTGCAATTGATATTCCATGGCATATGTCTTGTGTCTCGGCATTGGCCAAGGTGCTGGTAATGATAATATCCAGTGCTAATGTTAACGAGTCAACCAACCCAGATATGGAGGCGAATAATGCTACCTGTTTCTAGCGCATCTCTGTCTGCGATTCGTGAGACAATAGTCAGGAAGCACAATTTCAGCAGTGACGGGATGCGTGGCAACGCCAGTGTCATTGTACGTGTTGTTCTCACACGACTCAAGAACGCGAAGTCGACGAAGAGCAATTGAGTCGACGCATTCATTGGTCAACTTTGTTTAGGTATCTTGGCCCTGGTGATTTCTCCTTACACCGTGATTCACTTAGCAATGCTATTGAGAAGTCCAACAGGAGGCCAATCTTCGTACTCAACTTCCGTTCTTCCGATCTCGCCGTCGAAGTGCATCTTGCCCTGAGACACATTACAAGCATCAAGAACTCGACTTGAGGGTCTGTATGGTTGCTGAAGGTCATCATATTCGTTGTCAGTAGCGATCTCAAGCACACGTTTGCCATTGCGTATGTTGAAATGCAAGCAATATGTTTGGGGATAGAATACAAGAGTGAAATTCTTGATACGAGGCATGTGTTGTGCGGCACTTCCAGCGCTTTTATACACTTTGTCGAGGTAGCTGATGAGGAATTTTGCGTCGCAGTGACGAACTTCGTGGGTTCCGTAGCCATATTAGAGGAAGTCGCCTGTGGGCGCGAAAGCCGCAAAACTCAAGTCAAGGACTTCAAGGCGGGGCCATGACGCCTGGGTGGTATCTTGTGAATCCAAGGGCCAAAAGAGTCCAGGGGAGATATACATTTCCTGGATTTTCAGGTGTCGTAGCTGCATGGAAATGCGATAGAGCGCCGAACAGATGCAGTCAGGCGACAACGTGATTTTCGGTGGATCATCCCTGAGATCTTCAACCCACTCCGAACTGTCGTAATTGAATTTCAGTTCTCGGACCTGCGGCGAAAGACGACCCAATCCATTTGCTACAGCCATGCGATGGTCCGCGTCAATGGCCGGAGTAAATACGGGATTGCCACGTTCACTTTCAAGCTCGACCTTCTGCGAATGTGAGCCCCCACAAGCCGAAAAACTCTCGCAGATGGCTGATACGGAGACGTGATTACGATCTAGTGGAATTCCTGGATATCTAATTCTGAAAGAGTGCTGGATCCAACAAGACTTGTTGTACTTCAGCTTCGATATACAGGCGCTTTGTCTGTCCATTGGACCGCCAGATAGTGGAAGAGCGCGTGCACTCCTCTCGAAAACGCTCGGTCGTTCTCTTTCTTTGCGAGTGTGTAGTACTGAAGACCTCTTGGGTCTATTTTGCAGAGCAGATGTGGTACTGCAACCAGATATGAGTTTTTTTCGGATGGCTGCTCGACGACCAAAGAGCTCTACTTAATAAGAAAAAAAAAATGTAAAGAAAGGAAGACGCAAAGGATGAAAGTTCGTCATGTCGAAAGGCGCAGATGGAGGGTCTGCGGCGCTGTACTACCTATTACTCATAGTGGAAGACACGAGACAACCTTGGTTCCAAGACAACACGCCAGTCATATTGACCGCGATTTAACTCAACGCAGCGTCATCCACTTCAGGCTCCAGTGATGAGAACCTTCTAAGAAAATCCACAATACATGCAATGGAAAAGGTGGAACAGCAGAATGACTGTCGCTTGGCCGCTGTGAATTGACGGTCAATGTCAGTACCACAGCGTTTACGAGCTCAGAACGGTATCTTGAGATATCCACCACTCTCCTCATAAGTTTCTGGGGGCGACTCGTCCGCTGGAACATGTAATGCATGACTAGATCCAGCTTGTCCAGTACCTTGTGGTTGTGCATTGTGGTTCTGATAGATTTTTGTCATATCTGGTGAGAAGGATATGACTCTTTCATCCATGATAGGGAACACAGATCTTGCACCGTTCGGATCAGTCGGACGATCCCAATGCGGTGTAGGCTCAGTCCTTCCAGCTGTTCGCTCATCTTCTCTGGGTGTCGTCAGAGATAGCCATCGATGAGTGGGTACCTTCACGTCAGTGTTTGATGACTGTAGGTCGGTTACATTTCTTGGTAGTACGTTGCGATCGTCATGTGATTGTGGTGCAGGAGCACCTGGATCACTAATGCTCAACGGAGTCAGCTTTGATCCGGTCGTACTGTAACTGGTCGGAAAGGATGCAGGGTCACCTGTATACATCCAGCTTATCAATCTCTCTTTCCAATGTCGGTATTCTAATAAGTGGCGACATCGTCTCTACCAGATTTGGATCTGGATCTTCCGTAGGTACACGAATCATCGGATGCGATTCCAAGATTTGCGGTAGGTCCAATGTAGAAAGAATGTGGCGTATACTAAGCGGCTGTCCATCAGGCGGCAGGGACTCATTTGGCCAGAGGTTCGCTGCCATTAGTCTTTGGCAAGCCTTTTGTATTCCAGAAATCAACCTGGCGCGTTCACTCTCGAGCCATTCCATATAGCTGCAAGATCTGATCAGAATCATGCAAAAGTCATTCTTAACGTCTGGCGTAGGTACCTTCGCGCAAAATTGCCATCCGAAAGTATTAGATCCCTTCCAGGATCGCGGGTGACATCTTCGTCATCACCTGCAAAGCCACATCGTGGGCATATCTTGACAGCCCGTTTTCTCTTGTTCGCAGACGAAGAAGGAAATCGATAAGGTGACGGATTCATCAATGTCGTTCGAGATATTGCAAGTGAGCCAACCTGATGGAAATCGAGCTCTGCTTATACACCTGGTGGAATTGTCGAGCAAAGAGGGGTAGACTCGTATCGGAAGCGTTGAGCATCGTTCGGAATAGACTGGACATGTTTTCGAATATCACAAGCGAGGTTCGTAGGAAACAAGAGTTCTGAAGGAGGTAAAGCTTAATTGAACAGGAGAAATTCTGCCGTTCCTTCCCGATATACGGGCGCAACCGGGAAAAATCCATGACATCGAGACCGAGGAGACGTACGTCACCGTAATGTGCCCATGTCGCTCCATGACCACTCGAGCAGAGAAGTGGCTTTCAAACACTTGCAAATTTGTGTATAGCTGGAAGTACAGCGCGATGCCGACATCTTGATTCCTCGATACATTCTCTGCAGCCTTGAGGCTCAAATTTGGAATCGACCGCAGCCCGGACCACCAGAGCGAAAACAATCATATCAGTCAAGCGCGTTCCAATACCTTGTAAGAGGGCTAACAATCTGTCAAAACTTCTTACGAAGTAGACCCAGGCATTGGCTCGCTGGTGGTGCCGTTCGACTCAAGGTATGCGCCGCCCCAAGCAACGAGGTTCTCGATGACGATTGTCTTCTGATCGAAGAACTTGCCGGGGACCTTCGGAACGTAGTAAGGAAATCCTGTCTTCATCTGCTCGAGCGCCGCCCAAGACTGTTCGCTGTTGACATCGTAGGAAGTATCAGAGAATGCGGTAGTGTTGATAGACGCATATAGTATGGGTGTTTGGTCGAAAGGAACGGATGCTTCTATCTTTGCGACTGTGACACCTGTGCCATCCATGATGGAAGAGTAGCCAACGGAAGCAAAGAGGGTGTATGCACCACTGTTGACCGCGTATGTACGGGCGGCCGCCTCATTCACCTCGACACTCTCCCAGTACAGAGCTTGAGAACCTTTGTAGTCGGGCATGTACGGAAAAGCGGCGATATGGACGTCTTCTCTCTGGACTTGCATGTTGAAGGTCATGGTTGGGTGGAAATGTCTGCAGGCGAGGTGTGTCAGTAAGAGAGAAAGCTATGAGACCATTGGGCAATACTTACTCCTAGCATTCAAGCAGACCCCATCTACCATACTCTGTGTCAAGTACTTTCAGTCCATCAACAGAGCCGTCACTCCACAAGGAGCGTTCGATGCCAGATGGTCTCAGCTTGTGGCGCAAGTGCAGAAGCTCGCCGTAAGGCGAGATAAGTGCTTGACCCATGTAGATGGACTGCGCTGTCTTCTCAGAGAATGCAAGGGCAACATAGACATGACTGTCTTTGGCAGCAGCAAGTAGACGCTTCCAATGTTCACTGCCGACTTCAAGTGAGTTATTGTAGTAATCCTCCGAGTGCTTTGCGATCCAGGCTTCATCAATTCCCTTGGGATACCTGTGGAATGATCAGCGACTCGAAACGACAAGTATGATCCGAACAAGCTTACCCAGGAAACCAAAGCTCTGGAAAGACGACGAGGTTTGCTCCACTCGAGGCCGCTTCAGCAATATGCCCAACACCGAGTTCGACTGTCTTGTTGATGTCGAAAGTCACATTGCTCCAATTCTTGTTGAACAGCGGCATTGGCCAGTTCGCAGGAGCGGAACGTACAAGTGCGACAGTGAGGTTGGCGAAGGACTGCTCCTGCGAGGTCGAGTTTGCCACCTTCGACAACACAGCCGCAGCTGATTGTCCAGCCAGTACTAAGATGGAGGTGTGAGTAAGACGCATCTTAGAGCTCGTCTTTAGATGAGTCTGGTGCAGATGGAGATGCAGTCCCCGATGGAACCAGAGGCAGCCTTCTTATGCATATCATGTCCTTGGATGTACCTAAGATCTTGCGCAACTATCCACCGACATCGTATCTAGCTGCTCCACTCATGATGAAGAGTGAAATAATGGTTGGATTGATATGAAGAGACTTGGCGGGTGCCCAGACTTCGGGTTTTGGACATTGCGCCTAACAGTGACGACCCGGGATGTGGGCTCTCGATTTTGAGCCCCATTGGGTCGATCAGGCCCGGCATATCAGAATCAGGCCGTCGGATCTTGATTCCGCAGCTCTGATAGACAAAAGCGCGTCGACTTGGCCCAACACGCCCAAGCTTTGTTGTCGGATGTTGGATCCGCAGCTCTGATAGGCATTGATGTCAATTCCGATTCTGGCAGAAAAAGAGTGCAAGTTCGACAGCTGCAGAGCTTCCGCCAATCGACCATTGCCTTCGACTTGTAAGAACAGCGAATCTCAATACCTCCAGGTAGTGACATATCAGCAGTCGAGAGCGGGCGGCCACGTCTCCAAATCGTCTTCCATTTTAAGGCAATCGGTGTCAAAGAGCATTATATCTTTCTCAACACATTCTAAACGTCGAGAGACCAAGAGACTGGATTTTTCAGAGTGAACTGTGTTTTTAAAAACGAAACGTCTCGCCATGTGTTTGTCGGTCTACCGACAGCTAGAAGACATAGAGGGTGGTCGTCATTTATATTAACCGTATATATATAGAACCAAACTTTATCGCACAAGATTCCTTCAGCTAACTTTCAAGCGTGAAGGACATATGGTGGCGGCATGTACTTTTGATGGGCTCTTGAAAGAAATTCGAGGACCCGTCTGCCATTGCGGATGCTGATCTCCAAGCTGCGATCCTTAGACATTGAGACTTTCATGCCCTTTATTCGTGGCATAGATTGGGCAGCACATCCGGCTTCGAACTTGTGTAGCGATAGACCGGATTTAGCAATGGTTCCCTAACGGTCAACCTAACAGAGGGTGTCTACATCTAATGGATTTCTAAGGATTAAAGAGCGGAAGACTCATAGTGGACTGAATTTGACGATGCTTGATTATGTGAGCATTCGACAAGGTAAAATATTGTGTAGCTAACGGAAGATGTGGGAGAAGGAACGGACAAAAGAATTTGCTTAATCTCACGACAAGCGACGTCAAGGATGACAGAGAGCTTTATGAGACTATCCTAGACTTCGCTCATTGGACCTGAGAAGAACCAATCATTGCAGATGCAAAACAGCGCAGACGCTTTACGGCGTGAATGACTAGGATTGCGAGAAGTTGCTTGCAGCTCTTTACAAGGACCACTATCATCTTGCTGGATAGTTTTGACAGCGTCACGACACATATGTCTGACAACGATGCTTTATCAAGAAGGAGATTTGCATGACCGACAAGTTCGGTTGTGCCCGCTCGAGAACCCCCACACTCTTGGCCAAGAGTTTTGGCCCCACAGCCTTGGTGGCTTACGCGAAAGCTTGCATCGAGAAAGCCGAGCCCGATCTTTTTGGCTTCCAACTCAACAAACGAGTGTTTGCAAGTCAGCTGTCTGATTCGGTCTTTGCGACGTCCGCGGACAGATTTTAGCGCATCCTTCTGGCGCAAACTGTGACCAAAGCAGAAGTTACATCCCAGGAGACTAGTTCTGGTCTTCGAAAGGCGCCATTCTTGTTCGCATTGTCAGGTAGGTCGATGTAAATGGAGTGGTTCTGTCAAACGATGCAAGGTGAACACTCGTTGAAATTGATGTCCGGGCAACGACCGTCCAGCATGTCCTGAGTACCGTTGCAACGTCTGATTTGTCTGCCCAATTAGTACGGAGCACGCAGAAAATGCTTATATAGTGACTTAGGCGCGCATCTTTCTAGCGTCCTGCTTTTCCATGCAGGTCCGCTTTAGACAATATGCGGTTCTGTGGCTATGGTATAGGCTTAATTTTGGTCTGGCTTGCATGCCCGTCCGTCGGAACCACGACTCGCAGCAGGAGTGCGTCATCGGCGGCCACTTTCTCAGCTGAAGCCACGGACATCTTGAGTACGGAAACGCGTGGGGCTATCACTTCCACTGTCAAAAGCACCACGAAGTCGATATCTTTCGTGAGCTTAGCATTGCATACAGATAGTGCAATCTCTAAAATCCGGCCATCAGCACATTCAGCTTGTCCTGCATCGTCGTCTGTAACAATGACTCCTCCAACATCAGTCAAGCTTTCTGGCAAAGTAAGATATGCTGGCGTCAACATTGGTAAGAGATTTCTGGAAGCACGTTCGTTTTTCTGCTAACAGCATTGCAGCTGGCTTTGACTTCGGCTGCTTACAGGATGGTTCGTGTCCTGTGAAGAGTTGTACAGAGTTCGTCAAGACATTTCCACAGAGGTCGCATTCGCTCACATTCTGTAGTCCAGGAGAAGAGGGAGCATACCAGATGCAGCATTTTGTACAAAAACAAGGACTTAACACATTTCGATTGCCTGTTGCCTGGCAATATCTCGTCAATGCAAAACTTGGTAATTACGCCCGAGCCCACACATACGATCATCGCTGACTAGATCAACAGGTGGAGAGCTCGACAGCATAAATTTTGCAAAGTATGACAAGCTAGTCCAGTCATGCCTGCAAGTTGCAGAGCTCTGTATAATCAGCATACACAACTACGGAAGATGGAATGGCAGCGTCATTGGTCAGAGCAGTGGCGTTGTCACAAATGCCGACTTCAACTCGCTCTGGTCTCAGCTGGCTACAAAATATGCCAATGAGCCCAAAGTGGCATTTGGTCTAATGAACGAGCCGCACAAACTATGTATCACCGATTGGGCAGCGACGATTCAGGATGCAGTCACGACCATCCGCAAGACTGGCGCGACGCAAAACCTTATCCTTCTGCCTGGAATTAATCACTCGTCAGCCGGAGCATTTCTGTACGATGGTTCGGCCACTGAACTCAGCACGGTGGTCAACCTTGATAAATCGACCAAAAACCTCATCTTCGACGTCCACATCTATCTCGACAAAGATGGGACTGGTAAGCACAGCGAGTGTACCACAAGTAACGCTTTGGTCTTCACTCGTCTAGCTACCTGGTTGCGAAAAGAAGGTCGACAGGCGTTCTTGAGTGAGACGGGCGGAGGGAACACCAATTCTTGTGTCAAGTATATGCGTGAACAGCTCCAGGTCCTGATGAACAATTCAGACGTTTACCTCGGTTGGACTGGCTGGGCTGCTGGTAAATTCTCGACGAGCTATGTTCTGAGCGAGACGCCATTTGGGAAAGCTGGAAACTATGTCGATCAATTATTGGTCAAGGAAGCAATTGCCGGAGTTTTTAACTCTGTTTGAACATTTTGTGTGCTTTTCAGGAATGGCAATTTGATTTTGATCCAGGCGAGAAATACAAACAAGCTTATTGCATACGTCTAGCCAGACCATAGCAGGAATCTATGAGCCAAAAGCAAGTTGAAAGCGTGCAAAAGGAGAAGAGGTATGCAGTTGTAGAAGTGCATGCCTAGAAGAATACGATAGGTGCAACCCCCGACCATGAACCCAGTAACGATGATCGTCCAGAAGGTGCACAGTATGCGCATATTTCGATATTTGTTGTTCTTGTGCGATTTGTTGTCGCCTGAAGGAGCCCAGGCAAGTCCGTTACCGAGGAGACGATCTTTGATAGCGTTGAGGTAGGCGTAAGATTGGATCACCATGATGTACTGGACATTCATTCCGTACGATGCTTTTGCCCACATCCTGAATGTCAAGAGTCCGTAGATCAGAGAAGGGACTGCAAAAGCCAGGTTGTAATACTTGAAGAATTCGGGTCTGAACCACAGGAGAAAGATACCAGGCACCGGTGAGATGAAGATACTGAGTGCCATGGCAGAGTAATACATCATTCCGCATAGATAGCACACCTTCTGGGTGAGGTTGAGGCTCGAAGTCCAGAATTCGGGGTTCGTCAGAAGGGTAGTGGATCCCATACACCAGCGCATCTGCTGAGAGAAGAATGCTCGTGGGTTGTCCGGACAGATACCACAGGCAAGGTTGATGGGAACATACGTGACCTTCCATCCTCTGTCAACTGCTCCGAATCCAGTGTGAACATCCTCAGAGAAACCGATCTCAGCAGTGCCGCCCACTTCTTCAAGGGCAGCACGACGGTAGACAGCATTGCTACCAACACAGATCGAAGCTCCCCAGCGATTTCGGTTCACTTGAACGACACGATAGAACAATTCCTGAACGGCACTTGCACCCTGTTCAACCCAAGTTTGTTCGTCAGAGACTCGGAAGAATTGAGGTGTCTGAACAATGCAAAGTTTGTCATCAGCAAGGTGATGAGGAATGGTCTCCAGGAGGAAGTCGGATCGGGGGCAGAAGTCGGCATCGTAGATGTTGAAAAAGTCGCCAGAGGTACGAGCGAAAGTCCATCTCAGATTTCCGGCTTTCTTCAAGCGTGGTCGATCATCGCGGCACATGTAGGTGAAGCCGTGACTCTCTGCGAGCTCCTTGACGCTATCCATAGCGCCATCATCCATGACGTAGACCTTGAGCTTTCCCTCTGGCCATTGAAGCCGCTGAACATGCTTGTAAGTGTTTTCCAAGATCTCAAGAGGCTCCTTGCAGCATGGCAGATAGATGTCGACAGTCGGGCAAGTCTCAGGTTCGATGGGATGCTCTTCGAGGATCTTCTTATGGTTCTCAAAGTCGAAGTCCTTACCGCAAAGACTGACTCCATACGAGATCATGAGGTAAATCTGGAGAAGACCGAAGAATACGCCGAACCAGGAGAAGATGACCGAAGAAATGACGAAAAGCCACATTCCAGCCGAAAGGCTGAGAAAGGAGATGACACCGAAGACATACAATCCAAGACGATTGGTCTTCAGATAAGAGTACTTCTCGACATCTGTTGGGCCGGTAGGTAGGAGTAAGGTCGGCTCAACCTTAGGACAATAAGTGCGATAGTAGGAGTCGCGCAGTCTTGTCCAGACGCTCGATTCTTCTTGGAACGCTGGGGAGGATTGAACATCATGCTCTTGCTTCTCAGGGTCACAAACTCTTGCTGCATGACTCTGAGCTTGTTCCTCGATGTCGTAAGCTTCTTTCTCGGGGTCTCTTGCGCCATTGGGAAACGCCGGCAAGGGGAGGGCGCTAGGAAGCTGAGAGGTATTTAGTACAAATTTGCAAAGATGATAGATGCCCACTGACTATCAGACCACGTTCGGGTTCAGCCTCGGCTACTTCGATTGTGTCGTAGATAGGGGCCTGCGGTGCGGCTCTTGTCGGCTTCTCAGGTATCACATCAACCATGCCAACAGTCTCTTGGAAGTCTTGATTAGAGGAACCAGGTGCTTCGTGCCTCACTACAGAGACTTGGTCTGTTTCTGCGGGGATATGAGCGGAATCCAGGTCCTCCGTTGATGCAATAGAAGACTCATCGAGGCCTGGAGAACTGCTCTGAGGTTGTATGAAGCTGTCATGCGCATCTGGCCTGTCTCTGGACACCAGGACTGGCCTCTGCTTTAGAAGCACTAGATCGTTCTTCGCACTCGGACGAAGGTAGACATGAAGTGGTCTTTTGATTGTTACATCTTGACCCATATCCTCGTTGATACTGTCCAAGCTTCCATTGGAGTCTTCGTGAACGACCTGACAGTCTTGTTAGCTCTCATTGGACTAGGACAAATAGAGCACGACTTACAATGTTATCCGGTCCACTGCGGGACTTGCTCCTTATAGGAAAGTCGCTTGGTGTTTGGGGGTATGAACTTGCAGGTGTACTGATGCCACTTCCTGGTGGGCTTGAATCGAAGTAAGAGCCGTCTATACTGTCGTGACTAGAGCATTTAGGCAGAGAAAAGTCTGACAGAGCTGGACTGGTGACATCCCTGCCCTTGATGTCAAGAAACAGACGATCCTGAGGAAGCTCTGTCGTCGCCATCGTCAGGAGCTTCAGGAATCAGAAGACTAGGATAGAGAGAGACAGCAACGAAAGTGTCCACAATCAAATGGTGGAGTGTTTGTAAAGAATGAACAACCAAGTAGCTGCTGCTCGTTGAAGATGGAAGGTGGGAGAAGAACTTATAGACCTTCGAGAGGTTCCTCTCTGTAAGAAAGACTCTTACCAACGATCCTGCCATTCTCGAATCTCAATCCTTCACAAAGAATGTCTTCCATAACGATTCTCGAACGGTCTTTTTCAGTCAGCTTGGACCCAACATCATGCAAGGTAGTCCGGTACTATCAGCCAACAGCTGAGGACCTTCAGGTGCTGATGAGGAATGCTTGAGAGCAGATAACAGGAAGCTGAAGCTCGTTTGGAGCTAATGCAGGATGCTTCCACGCAGACAGCGAATTGCCGAAGCCGACCTAGACTGTTATCTGAAAATGTGCTGAGAATGAACCGCTCGGTACAGGGTGATGCATGTGGAATTCACCGCGCAGAGTGCACCTTCTTCGAGACCCGCTGCCGGCGTAGGTTATGCAAGAAGCATGATCATCCCTCTAGACTGGCAGCCAACAATCTAGCAGCTGAAAGTCTACGCGACTCTTCGAGCACAACCTTCTATAGGTTCTTCTGGGAGCGCGATATCCAAACACGTCCATCACACGCCCAGCTGATGAAGGGGACCCGGGCAACCTGAACCGCACAAGAGCTTCCGGAGACTGTGTCCACAAGCCCAGAGCATTGAGCCTCGAACTTAGATTCGATCTCCAATCTTTGAGGACTTGATGTCTGAGGTGGCGAAAATTTGGGTGAGCTTGTATTATTGCTGGTGACGGAGGGCTAGATAATGTTCGCTACCTATGTGGCTGCTCTAGATTAGTGGAAAAGTCCCGATTCGGATTCCGGAGCCGCAATTTGATAGCGGACAACGAGGGATCTGCAGGTCGGATGCAGCAAGGTTGCAGCAAAATTCACCGATAGCTTCACAGTATGGTCATCTCCATGATTGGTCCCTCCACCTGCATGAAGTATGAATCGATTGCTCAAGCTGAGGTAAGGTCTGCGTTTATTCCGGATGGTGGCGTCTTTGCCCGGGGCTTTTCTGGGGCTGATAACCTTATCTCCAACGGAAAGCGGCACCGAGGAGCGAACAAACCTTAAACTGTACAATCTGTGAGATGAGCCATGGCGATGCCATGGCACAGTCAGTCCGAAAGGCTTATGATCACTTCGTCTGAGTTGTCTCCGAGGCGCTGTAAAGCTTGATTGCCAGCTACACTCACCCACCCATGTTAGCAGCGGCAACACCGACGTGCATCTCATCGCATTCTGATTGTCTAGTCGAGATGCATCGCAGAACGCCGACAAGGTCCACTTTGGCCTTGATCCGGGAAGTGGTGTGCCTTGTGCAAGACGAGCTGATGGTCGCTTCAGCGCAGCTGGTTTCTGGAGCTGAACAATCGTTCTGGGCGTTGTTGTCCGCGAGTCGACATTTCTGCAGGCTGCTCTGGAGACTTGCAGGATCACGCACTCAAGTCTGTAGGGTCGCGTCAATGATGCTGTGAAGCCGTATGACTATAAGTTGATCTTCGACGACCTCATGTCTGGTAAGTCACCATTCGTTTCTCAGACTCTCACCAACATCCAAAAACACCTTCTTTCGTTCTCCTTTTCGAACCATGTCTTCAAGCGGGTCTGCCAGCGATAGTTCAGGACAGTCCACTCCATCGAATCGCGATTCGACCCAAGACACACCTTACACAGATTACACTGCTAGTCCTGACTCCAACATCAAGACTGATTACTTCAGCAAACTCCACCGCACGATTTCTGCTCGACTTCCTGAGAGTCAGCATCCAGTCGTGAAGAATATCTGCTGTATCGGTGCAGGATACGTCGGTATGTGTCGGACTGATGCTCTTCGCAATTCAGCACTGACAGAGTATCTAGGAGGACCAACTGCTGCTATCATTGCATTGAAGAACCCAGACATTGTAGTCAACGTCGCTGATCTCAATGCTTCTCGAATCCGCAAATGGAACTCCAAGCACCTTCCTGTTCACGAACCAGGGTTGATTGATGTTGTTCGCGTGGCCCGTGACGGCACAAAGGGATCTTTGGCATCCGAAGAACGCCAGCCCAATTTGTTCTTCACGACTGATGTACAAAGATCTGTCGAACAAGCCGATATCATCTTGCTGAGTGTTAACACCCCTACGAAGACTTCAGGCATTGGTGCTGGATCTGCCACCAATCTCGTGGCCCTCGAAAGCGCGGTCGGCTCTGTTGCATTGTGGGCTAAGCCCGGTGCAATCATTGTTGAGAAAAGTACCGTCCCGTGCCGTACTGCCCAGATGGTTCGCGATACAGTAAGTCTTCCCATTGAATCTTTTTGCGTCACAGCTGCTAAACGTTACAGCTCGACATTCACCGTCCTGGCGTGCCATTCGAAGTACTCTCCAACCCTGAGTTTCTTGCAGAAGGCACTGCCATCAAGAATCTTTTGAACCCTGATCGAATCCTTATTGGCTCCATACAAACTAAAGAAGGTCTCGCTGCCGCTGCTGCTCTCAAGAGTGTCTACTCTGCCTGGATCATGAAGTCACGAATTCTCACGGTTAACCTTTGGTCTTCGGAACTGGCTAAGCTGGTAGCCAATGCAATGCTCGCGCAACGAATCAGTAGTATCAACAGTATCAGCGCTGTTTGCGAAGCCACTGGTGCCGACATCGATGAAATTGCCTTTACTGTAGGCCAAGATAGTCGCATTGGCCACAAATTTCTGCAAGCCGGTCTTGGATTTGGCGGATCTTGCTTCAAAAAAGACATTCTCAACCTGGTCTACATGGCAAACACTCTTAATCTTCCTGAAGTTGCCGAATACTGGATGCAGGTCCTTCGTATGAACGACTATCAGCGCAACAGGTTCGTCAGGACCGTCGTGAAGAAGATGAACTCATCTTTGATTGGCAAGAAGCTTGCCATTTTCGGATGGGCATTTAAGGAAGACACGAATGACTCTCGAGAGTCTCCAGCCATTGAAGTTGTCAAGGAGCTTCTGAGAGAGTCGCCGAAAGAACTTGTTATATATGATCCAGGTTGCAATCCTGCTGGCATCATCGACGAGATTCAGCAAATCATCGCTGCCCCCGACCAAGACCTACTATATCCTCATGGACCAATCAGAGTCGTTTCCGATGCCTTTGAAGCTTGTCAAGAAGCAAATGCAGTCCTACTTTTGACTCCCTGGGATCAATTCCGGTACCCTGCGGAAACTCAAAAGCCGGATGCCTTCTACGACCATGAAGCCGGCAAGGAAGGCATCAACAAGCAGATGGCCGGTGTGACTGCCAAGTTTGAAACGCTCGCCGCTGGTTGTTCAAAACAATTCGTGGAAGAGCTGCCGTGTGAGGATGATTGTCAAGATTGCTCGCTGGATCACAACGATCGATGCACGTCTCGCGCCAATGTTCCATGGAAGCGCATAGTAAAGATCATGAAGAAGCCTGGTCTGGTTTTCGACGCTCGCGGTCTTGTGGACGTTACTGCAATGGAGGACATTGGCTTCAAAGTGGAGGTCATTGGTAAAGTTAGCACGAGGTCGCCTCTTTATGGTGAGTTCAGATCCAACAGTTGATTGACCATGTGTTGACTAACTATTATCTTAGGCTACAACAATCTATGAATGTGTTTGGACTGAATTCTGGCGTTCATACAAGGTAAGGAAATTGGGAAGGGTCGGTTGGCGTTGTAATAGTGAGCAACTTTAGTTCTGAGGAGAATTGGATCATGTTCTACCAGTGTCTATTTGACGACCCATGATAATCAGTGAAATATTGGTATGAAAAGTTTATGCTGATGATCCCGCAAGAGAAGGAAAAAGTGGAGATGAGATGTGGATGAAACTACCTCAAAGTCTGAGATTCCAGGATACGCCGATTCGCTACTACCAACGAGCCCACGGGCGATCAAATCGATCTTACTCCCGACCTTCCAAATTCAGTGACTAGACAGACCTTTAGACCACCTGGAATCTTGTGATCGTTGAAAGAGGCGTAGTTCTTCGAAACGTTCTCGAAATCATCTGGAAGCTAGTCAGAACAGAATCGCGGTCAAGTTGCCATCACTTTTCTACCTGTGTGGGTCATGACAAACGACGGATCATACTCGCCGCTGACCACAATGTCAAGAAGGTAAGGAAAGTACTGCATTTTGTCAGCCAGAGCCTTTCAGTAAGCCTTCCGAAGTCCATCCGACACTACCTTTTGTGCCATGAGCTGACCTCCACGGAGTGTGATCGTTTTCTCCATGAGCATACCAATGGGAAACTGGTTGGTGTTGAAGAAAAAGTCGCCGATCAGAGCAATGTTGCCGCACTTTCTGGTTGCCGTGATGATAGAAGTGACTGTGTCGCCTTGATCACCTTCAAGTCCAACCTTGCGCATTAGAGTATGAGTGACGGAAGTCTCGCTGCGGAATCCGCTGGCTTCGATTCCACGATCCAGTCCATGAGGCTCCACAGAAAGGATATAAGCAGCGACATCAGTATGATCGTTGATGTTGACTGGAATTGCTCCGAACGATGCAGCAATCTTGAGACGCTGAGGGTCCTTGTCGATGGCATAGACCTTTCTCGCACCGCGAAACAGTGAAGGCTTCTGGATGGAAAGCCCGATTGCACCGCATCCCCAAACACCAACAACGTCTCCTTTGGTTACCTCCGCGAGCTCGCATCCGTGCCAGGCTGTAGGGGTCACATCAGCAAGAGCAACCAATTTCTTAGCATCCACGTCCATAGGGGCCTTCACGCAGGTCAAGTCCGCGTTGGGCACACGACACCATTCCGCCTGGTCGCCGGGATAGCCACCAGTCAAGTGAGAGTAGCCAAAGATTCCGGACAAACGATGACCCCACATATTCTCCATTTCCTTGCTTGGGTTGGTAGAGTCGCACAACGAGTATTCTTGTCTTTGACAATAGAAGCAGTCTCCGCAAGCGATGACTGGGAGGATGATGACTCGGTCGCCCTTCTTGATCTTGGAGACTTGAGAGCCGACATCTTCCACGATGCCGATTGCTTCGTGGCCCATGATGTCGCCTTTTTGCATGCCCGAGTTCAATTCGCCAGCATACATGTGTAAGTCTGAGCCACAGATTGTGCAATGTGTGACCCGGACAATGGCATCTTTGGGCACAGTGCCCAATTCGATACTCTTGGTTCCGGTCCATCTTGCAGCTCTCATAGTCTCGGAAGGATGAGGCTTGTAGTCGGTGGTTTGAACATTGCTATGTCACAGTCAGGAGCAGGGCCTCAAACTCATATCTCGCGAGACAAACCTAGAATCTACGGATTGCATCGTGGTTGACTTCTGTACTGGTGCACGAAAGAGTTGACTGAGACTTATGATGGTGTCTTAGATTTTTGGAGCGAGACTTGAGAGACATGCAAGGTTAGATATAGCTAACAGAGCTTGAAATGCTGTCGTAATTGTTGCGAAAGAACTCTCAGTAATCGCAATTGCACGCTGAGTTGAATGCTTCTAGTTCAGCTGGTGGTGAGTAATACATCGGTACATGTGACTCAAGGATTGCAGAAGAGCTGACAACTTGGCCGTGATTCCCAGACAGATCGGTCGATTGCCAGTCTTGCAGAGCTGAAGGTTAGACGACAGATGCTATTGATGTTATCCTTTCGCGCCATGGGTGAGCAGAGTTGGGGTCGAAAGATGCAGTCGAATTCCGAGAGGACCGTCTTGTGGCAGCTGCGACGTCGTCATCATGTCGAGTTCTATGTTGTGTAGTGCACATTGCAGAAAACTTCGTCATAGTCTTGGTGACGGTTCCTGTCCTCAGCCATGCGTCTATCAAGCGATACACGAATAGATTGGCATGATCGCTGCTCGTATCTGCAAATAAGCTTATCTATTGCTTCGATGATTTCGAGAGGTCAGGTGTATCATGTGAATGATGTGTCGTAAAGCAAAGGTAATGTCTTGCTATGCATAAGAAAAATGCACGGCTTGGCCCGTGGAAGATCTGCGCTTGCCGCCACGACTTCTGGCAAGAAGGACATCGTTTGGAACTCGGGCGCTGCTCGGAACTTTGCGCTGTCGTTCCCAACAGTTCCGCCGACATCGGTTTCCCAAGCCTTGATCTTTCGCTCCTTTCTCCAGGACTTTGTGCCTCAAGGACACGAAACATGCATCAGTCTCACAAGAACTGACCGACTCATACCGCTGCAATATGCTCGAACTACAACGCAGAGTACAATGTCTCGCGTCTGAGGAGCTCCTTCTCGACCGAGGTCACATCACAAGCTCAACACCACGCGGCAAGTTCGTGTCGCCAAAAGCTTGCTTTATCACCCTGCAATGTAGATCATCGGCCACTGACATTTGTGCTCACCGCAAATCACACGCCCTCTCCTGTCCAATTGCTTGAAGTCGTGCCTGACTAGTAGTATACCACAATTCTCCGTCTCGACTTCCGAAAGCCTCGCGACCTTTGCAACGCTCCAGTCCATGGCCTTGTAGATACCACGAGTAGGTCTTTAACGCCAAGCTCTTTGTGTTTTTCCAAATGAATCAATTTACACCTCTCGATCACACTTTGCAAGCCCTATACTCCTCTTCCATATGAGCCGAAAGGAAAAGGTATAAGGATGCGAGGAGAGACGATCACAATGTCCTGTTATCCATCACCTTGCTTCACCCGGCCAGTCATCAATAGGGCCCACAACAATCATGTCCCTGTCCTTCGCTTCTGTCACACTCGCTTTGGTATCTATCGCACCCGCTTTTGCAGCACCCGCTAGCAACCTCTTGAAGCGCGCCGCTATCCCTTCTTATGCTCTGACCTATGCACCCTACACCTATCTCCAGAGCGGTGAAGGATGGTTTCCTTCCGACATTGCTACTCATGTCAAGCACATGTCTGTTGAAAACGACTTCAAGAATGTATCTACATCTGTCACGCTTCAGACGTTGAACAACTTTGATTCGTCGACATATTTGACAAGCTACGACAATGTCGAGAACAACCCCGCTTGGCTTACCAGCACGTATGGCAAGCCTGACAGCAAAGGATACAGTGCTGCGCCTGCCACCATCATCGCTGTTGAGAAGAATGGCTTTGTCGATGTCTTTTACTTCTACTTCTACAGCTACAACCATGGCAGTCTTGTCCTGGGCAGCAGAGTTGACAACCACGTCGGTGATTGGGAGCATAGCATGGTATCCCTCCCTCTCGAACAGCACTAAGACATACAAGAAGACTGACCAGAAGTGTCTAGATTCGCTTTTCAACCGCGGGAGTGCCCCAGAATGTTTACTATTCTGCTCACAGTAGCGGTACTGCATACACTTACTCCGCGGTCCAAAAGGTCGGCGTCCGCCCCGTGGTTTACTCGGCCGCTGGTAGCCATGCCAACTACGCAACTGCTGGTACTCAGAAGATCTACCCCATTGTTGGCAACATCGTCACCGATACCACCGACGCCGGCTCTTACTGGGATGTCGCACAGAATTACCGCGGCTATTATTACGACACCGCAAGCAACACATTCACTTCTGCTGGCGGAGTGGGTGTCGGCGGAACTGAGCAAACGGCTGAAGGTGTGAACTGGTTGAGCTGGCTCGGCATGTGGGGAGATGAGCAGTACCCTGACTCTGACAAACGTCAAAGCTGCGCTCTTGGTGTAAGTATAATTGACAGACAATCTCATTACGAGGCTTCTTTGCTGACCAGGGACCAGATTGATGATCTCTGCCATTACCAGAGCGGACCCACTGGACCTTTGGACAAGAACCTCGGACGCACAGCTGTTTGCCAGAAGGAAGACAACTGCACCATCAAGACGAAGCTGTGAAGGGCTTCTCGCTTTCGAACTGCTTGAACTCTGCTTGTTATCCTCGTGCTTGACGGACTCATCACTCTATAGTATGTCTAATACACTCAGATTGCTCTCCAGAACATCTCTGTGCTGTTGTTCCACGCTGCTTGAGCGACCTCTTCCACACTCGACCCCTTCAACCCAGCAACGATGAAAGCCACATGACTCATAGCACAACTCTCATTCCTTTCTTTGACCTTATTTCCCATCTGAAACTTGTCCTTCTTCTTACTTGCCGGCAATGTCGGTGCATTGACTAGATACCTTTTAGCGACTTCTGAGCTCGGTTGAATGATTCCCCACGGTGCATCTGTCTCGAGTTGCAACTTGTCGAGTGGGATTGCAGCAACCATCTCCAAGGACTCGCGGTCCTTGAAGCTGAAACCATTGACACTGACGTGGAAGCCCATGGAGACCAATTTCTCCATTTGAGATTTTGAACCGACGAATGAATGGACTAATCCTCCTTTTGGTAGTTTTGAGAGGTATGGTTCCATGGTTGCGACAAAGTCGTCAAAAGCAGCACGACAGTGCAGCAATAGTGGAAGATCCCACTTTTCTTTGATGAAAAGATCCAGTTGGTCTTTGAAGCATCGAAGTTGTGTTTCCTTGCTCGCGTGGTCCAGGTGATCATAGTCCAAACCCAACTCGCCGAATGCGGAGATCATTCCCGGGTCAGAAGTTTGTAAGTCGTTGATACTCTTCGCCATTGCAGATAGGTATTCACTACCATCACTATCGTTCGCATATGGCTCGGCCACATGATAGGGATGTACGCCAACGGTGATACTGCATTGAGATGGTCGTGAACGTGCAATATCAGCGTCGAAAGAAATGTCTGCCGAAGACATGCCTGTGAGCATTACTCTCTCGACTCCGGCATCTTGGGCGCGGCCGAGTACTGATGGGAAGTCTGGTTCGTGGTATTTTTTATTGCGGTAGATTCCCGCGAATTCTTTTGCTGTTGCTGTTACTGCGACCTTGAGGGTCAGTCAACTACCGTGATTTATCCGGATGCAATTGTGAAGAAACAGCAGAATGTTGGGAGTGTCGGAGAATGGAGTAAATCTGGCACTTCTGGATCTGCTTCATCTGGTCATCACTTACATCTGCAAAGACCAATTCGCCAGTTGGCTTCGAGGGTGCGGCCTCGGGAAAGCCTTGAAGGAGACTCTGTGCCATTCTGTATTCAGCTTTCTGATCTGCTTTGCTATCGTGGTCTTCGCAACGCGCAACAAATTGGCTGTCAGTGATGTATTCTTCGAAGCTGGCAGTTGTCAATTGATGGATCAAATCGCAATGGTCGATAGGAATCAAAGGAAGTCCTGCGGTTCCGGTCACGGACAAGTGAAGACGACGCTCGGGCCGAATTCGGCGAGAGCTCCGACAAACATCTCACTGACTTTCGTCTCCAGCTTTCCATCACTGTTCGGCCGAAGGACATGGATATGCTGTAATATAAACATGACATTCGAAGCCCGCGGGCCGCGACGGGGTTCTATATATGGTCCTGATGTCCACCATGATATGAGTAGCCTGCCTTGACAGCTGACTTCGAGCGCAATTCAACATGGTAAACGTTGCAATTGCTGGTGGAAATGGTGGTGTCGGAAGGGCCATCTGTGACGCCCTCCAGAGATCTACCAAGCACAAAGCTTTTGTTTTGACCCGTAAGGTACATGCTCTTGATCTCTAATCATTGTAATGACCTTATGAACTAAATCCGCCGAGGTTTCGGAAGCAACAAGCCGTGTTCGATCAGTGCAGGTCGACTACACTGATGTAGCTGGCTTGACCGCAATACTTGAAGATCTGAGTATTCATACAATCATCTCGACTTTCCATATTTCCGGTCCATCGCTCAGTATTTCCCAGCTGAACCTGATAAAAGCTGCGGAGGCGTCTGGATGCACCAAGCGTTTTGCACCAAGTGCTTTTGCCATACCATATCCTCGAGAGTAAGCAAGCTCCCGATTTGACCCTCGAATTTTCATCTGATCTTAGCAGGTTTGTTTCCGCCTTACCCCCTTTAAAGTACTACTTCGAGGCCATCGACATCCTCAAAGCATCTGAGCTGGAATGGACCGTGTTCCTGAATGGTGTCTTCCTCGATTACTATGGCATGCCGCATATCAAGACTTACCTCGCGCCAAATATCTTCGCGATAGACATGGCAAATCAAGTGGCAGCTATACCTGGAGATGGCAATACGCCAGTCACGTTCACATGGTCTATGGATCTTGCCAAGTTCATCGTCGCGGCACTTGACCTGCCAAGCTGGGAAGAGGAGAGTCGCATTGTCGGCGATGAAGTGACGTTCAATCAGTTCGTCGACATGGCAGAGGAAGTGTGTGGTGAGTCTAGTACTTGCCCTTTCAATCATATTACGACGCTAACAATGCATCAGGAGTCAAGTTTGCAAGATCGTACGACTCGGTAGCGAGGTTGAAGGCCGGTGAAATCACCGAACTGCCTGGTCATCTGGGTCTCTATGCAGACTTCCCAAAGCCGGTGTTCCAACGCTTCATGGCTATCTTCGAGATGTGGACAACTGATGGTACAAGCACGATCAGTGCAAGAGGTGGAAGATTGAGTGCGCAATTCCCAGATATTAAAACGCTGACAGCGCGAGAAATGCTGGATACATATTGGTCCAAGAGATAGAACTTGTAGCAGATCGAAAAGAGTCCGGTGCAAAAGACGCAGCTGAAATTCCCTTGTGTTGACGAACGGGTGCGGATATGCTCGGACAGTTGTGAATCCGGGGTCGACTTATGCAAAACTGTGCAGCTTCATGACGCTTCGGCAAGCTCACGACGCCGAATCTTCTCGCATAACAGACGCGCTTTCCAGATTCGTTGCGCCTCACTGACATAGTTCACTTCACGCCGGTCGGAAAGGGCTTATCGACAGCTGCATCCGCTGCTTCCTTGATGCCTCGCGATGGGCTGGGGCAGGAATCTATCGAAGGATGCACAAATAGACTTTGCGGAACTTGCTGCTACCGTCTGACGGAAGATTGGCAGTTGAGGTCATAAACAGTAGGTTTCACCCTTTGGCTACAGATACCTTGGCTTGTAGCTGTCCATCATGGTCTGTTCCCTCTCTCGTATTCTCTTTCGCCAGTGCGACTCCAGAGACGCTTCACCTGGTCAACAACACCAAGCAGGCTGAGCGCGTCCTATTTGGCTGCGACGACGACCTGCGGCTCGCCCACCCATCCGACTCCAGCGCATTGGCATTGCGACACCGAGCCACGAGCAACTCCTACCTTGACCGTCGACGCAGGTCACGCACACGGCGCCGTCCAGGAATTCACCATGTCTACCCCTCGCGAGACCAGCGATTCCACGACGGAGAAAGAGTCGAACAATGGCAATTCGCCGACATTGCAACAGACCAACACAAGAACGACGACAACACCACCAAGCAAGAAGAAGCGGAAGCTCCCGCCCTTTCTCGACCACTTCAATGCGCGCGATCTCAAGATCCTGTTCCGCTGCTCCGTCGCCTTCTGGGTCGCGTCCCTGCTCATCGTCATTGAGCCCACATTGAGAACCTTCGGCAATGCCACTTTCTTCGGATGCATTGTCGTCATGTTCCTGCCCCCTTCGGGCGTCGTCCTCATCTTCATCATGGGAGGCTTCACCATGATCTTGGGCATGGCGCTAGCTTGGGCTTGGGGTGTCATCGCCATGAAAGCAGCACAAGCGACCAGACCGCAAGCAGAAACACAGGCGAGATTGCAACTGCTTGGACAAGAAGCAGTGAGGAGCGCCAACTCGACTGCTTACCCAGCGGCCAGTGTCCTGGTTTACGACGGATTCATGCTTGATACACGCGTTACCGTCACCTTCTTCTGCATGCTGTGTCTGTTCGTCTACTTCATGGCCAGATTGAGGATCAGGGCTCCCAAACTCGCCCTCACCGCCATCTTCGCGTGGATTGTCACCGATGTCTTCCTGACCATTGGCCCCCTGCTCCCCTCATTCCAAGGCACAATCCCTCAGGTCCTCATCAAGCCAGCCGCCGCCGCACTCGCAATCAGTCTTGCCTGCTCCATGTTCATCTTCCCAGAGTCGACCTCTCACTTGACCCTCTTCAGCATGCACAAGCTTGTCACCGCCATGTCAGGTTCTCTCGACCTCACCAGAGGCTTCCTTGAAAACTACCCGAACACATCGCACATGGAACCAATGCAAGCTCTGAGAGCAGGAGTCCTTGGAGGATGGGCTGCCCTGGAACCTGCCATGGGCTTTCTCTCATTCGATCTCTCTTTCGGCCACTGGAGCGCTCAAGACATCACTTCGCTGAGAGAACCTATCCGCCGCGTCATGGTCGCATCTATGAGTCTGCTTGCTTTCGAAATACTCCAAGGCCGCTCGCAGGAAAGAATGAAGCAGCTCTCGTCGAACGACATCAGGAGTCAAGAGTTGGCGCAGGCAGAAGAGAAGGAAAAGAAGCACATGTACGGCAGACACCAGGTCATGCAGAGTTTGAACCTTCTCGACTCCCTTCGCGAACCTGAAGTCGGTCAATCTGTTTCCGACTCGTATCATGCACTCTCCCAGGCCAGCAACCCCCTTCTTGAAGCCTGTAAAGAAGCCTTCCAAGCCATCGGCCACAGCATACAAGAGAACAACAGCAGAAGATGGTTTGGCAGACTGTCCGCCGAAGACTTCGCTCGCATGCGACAGTCGCACGTCGACGTGCTTGAGCACTTGCGCGAAGAGAGGGCCAGATTTCCAAACGTCGCCAATGAAGCACTTTTTGCGTCGCACCAGCATTTGTTCGATTCTAATGGCAAGTTCCATGGTCACGCCTCACAGAGACACAAATTGGTCGGCATGTTCTTCGGTTTCAATTTCGAAGATCGTCTTCTGGTTCTGGCCTCTGCCTTGATACGGGCGCTCGAGCAAATCACTCTTCTCGAGAAAGAACGGCCTACAGTGCGACTTTGGTTCCCCACCGGCTTGCGTAAATTTGGTGCATGGGCATTCGGTGGCTCTCGAGCACCAGCAGTCGCCGCACCTGACCTAGGTGACTTCCCTCAAGCGGATAAGGAAACAATTGGTGAAGTCCAGCAAAGCTTCAGCAGCAGAGTTCACAAGCCGGTCAGGAAGCGCAACAAGATCTCCGCCATGATACTCGGGTTTGGACACTGGCTTAGTAATGAAGAGGGCATCTTTGCTATGCGCATTCTGATCGCCACACTTGCAGCTGGTATTCCCGCGGTATGCAGGTCCTCATCTGGCTTTTACTACCGCGAGAAGGGTCTCTGGGCACTGATCATGGCCCAGACTGGTACCGCTTCGTTCTCCGCCGAATTCAACTTTGCTTTCGTAACCAGAATCGCCGGCACAGTCGCTGGCGGTGTTTTGGGAATGCTTGGATGGTAAGTTTATTTCATCTGGTTTGCAGCCGTCTTCTCTGACACGATTATAGGTACATTGGAAGCGGCATCGGTATCGGGAATCCGTATGGCCTTGGTGCTGTCCTCGCCGTCTACTCCGTGATTCTCATGTGGTTCCGTCTGTATACTCCGCCGCCATTGATTCCCGCTGTGATGATCGGTGGCGCCACTGTCATTCTAGTCATTGGGTACAGCTACATCGACACCCATCTACCTTCGTACGGAAACCCCGGATGGGGTTATGAGGTCTTCTGGCGCCGCACAGTGCTTGTCATCGTCGGCTTCGCTGTCAGTTTCGTGGTGACCCTTCTTCCTTGGCCTTCTTCGCTCTCAAGGAATATTGCCCGCAAGCTCTCTGGTGTATTGGACAACGAGGCCGATCACTATGCTGCGCTGTTGTCATCGTGGGCTGACCTCGACTCTCACAACCGACACACATCCGCAGTGGAAGCTGTTACTGTGCGGCTAGCTGCGGACCTGGGTGCGCTCAGCGGACCCATTGCAAGTCTGAAATTCGAGCTTTCTTCCAGTGTTTTCGACTCACAAACATGTGGTCGCATCAAGTCGATCGCGGAATTCATCAACTATCAACTTGCTCATCTGCACATTCGTGCCGCCACCCTCTCCCCCGAACTTCGCCGCAGGTTTGCTATTACCTCTGGTATTCTCGATCACCGTGCTATCGCGGATGTCATGGTCGTGCTGGGTATCGTGGCACAGAGCTTGAAGACTGGTGATCCACTGCCCGCACGTCTGCCAACACCGTTGCTCAAGAAGTGTTTGGAGCATGGCCATGGCGCTGATGTCGAGAGCTTGACCATTGATGTTTTGAAGAAAGAGGGCATTCGCGGATACACTGTATGCATGAGCGCTTACCTTGGCTTCTTGTCAGGTGTGGACGAGCTTGTACTTGCATTGAAAGAAGCAGTCGGTGAAGCTCATCATATACCCGACGACCTCAAGTACGAGTGATATCTTCTATAATTTGTAATGGATTGTAATCCTTATCCTGTACTTCCGCAGTTCAATTCTCTCTGGCAACCGTCCTCCGAAGGTCGTGAATCACATAAACACCATTAGCTTCCAATTTATCCCTAAACATCTGCAAGCGATCCCATTCCACTCCATCTCTTTGATCCCACTCCTCAATAAACTCGGGGTTCAACAAAGGCAACTCATCCCATAACCTGATATCTCTATCCCAGATATGCAACACCTGTACACTGATGTTCTTTAGTTCTGCAATAAAATCTATTAATCTCTGCATCGCTTCATGTTCAATCGGTATCTGTTTTACAAAGTTGAAAAGTTCGGACCAGATTGTATAAATAGCGGAGTATGAGTTTGTTCGGCGAAAGTTTGGGTCTGGAAGAAGGGAGAGGTAGAGGAAATTTGTAGCTTGTGCGGTTTTTGCCGCGGAAGTGTGTTTCTGGTATTCGTGTGTAGGTATGATAATAAGATCCGTGAGGATGTTTAACATTGCTGTTTCGCTGGGAGAAGTCTCGTCGCTTTGAGAGTGAAGTGGTATGGGGGGGTTTTCCGCAAGTGGCCGTCAGTGCGGCGTTGGACATTGTGTATTTTGGCCATAGGCGTTGCATGCGATCGGCTGTGTATTCGTTTTCTTCGAATATGGTATCGTCGAGATGGGTCAGGTCTTCCATGGTGATGAGGCCGACTTCAGTCATTCGCAATCGATGCAAGACGGCAATTGTAACGAACGTCAGGTTTGCTCTGCCCGCAATCGTGAATGTTGTTCGGGCGCAATTTGTGGAGGCGCGACAAGACCTGCCGCAACTTCCTTTGCGACACTTTCTGCTCCACGACTGTGCGCAGCAAACTCCAGTTCAGATGATGAATCACTTGCGAGATGGATCTTGTCGACGTGACTGCGAGCTGATCGCGAAGGCTCGAAGAGATTTGCTTCTTGTCCCAGGACCCGGAGTCCTTTGCACAGCATGAGTCGCTCCTTCGCGATCTACCACAATCTACCACGGGATGTGACGATGATTTAACACTGCTATAGAGGATGTCACTGTGAGAGGGGAAAAGCAGTACGAAAGTACGACTCTTGCAGTCCACGTACCTGATCCAAGGCAGTGCTCAATCTACGTCATTCGCGGATCATCTTGCATAACAAGCCGTGTTTCTCTCCAGCGAAGGGAACTCGTCTTTCTGCCAGACATCGCTTTCTCCAGCACCCAGAGCAGGATCCTCCCAGGCATTGAGACATCAAGATGTCGACTGATGAGAAAAACACCCGTGGACCTGCTGGATCTGACGGCGCTCAAAAGCACAAGGAACCTACATCTTCGAACAACAAAACTGCAAAAGATCCGCAAGGAGACGTACCTAGCAAGGAAGAAGTCAACAAAGAGTCTTCAAAGGCAGCAAAAAAGGCTCTCGAGCTTCAGAAACACTCCAAGGAGCTCACACAAGCTGCCGCCGACGCAGGAGATCCAGAAGAACGACAACGATTGCTGGACGAAGCCCTCGCCAAATCAAAAGAAGCCGAGTCATTGGGAAAGACGGCAAAGTTCCTCAGTTCTGGTGGCTTCCAAGGCCTGCTCGCTGGTGGTGGTGTCGGCTCGATCATTGGCGTCGGGTTAGGCACGTTAGTCGGCACCTTGACCGGAGCTCTGGTTGGAGGTGTGGGGACTCTTGTTGTCGGAGGATTGGGAAGCGGTATAGGCTCGGCTGTTGGCGCACTCCATGGACCATGGCTCAAGTCTGAAGAGGCGCTTCAAGATGGTCTTGGCAAGATTACGGGAGCATTGCCGAACTGGACAGCGACGAGCGAGCAGAAAGAGCAACTGGAGAAGATCATGGGGCAGATTGAGAAGCAAGATACACCGACTGACGAAGAACTGAAGGCGATGACGGGTGGCGATACCTAGGAAGCGGTGTTGAGATGTGTCCGCGTGCAATCAGGCAATGAAGTTAAGCGGGTCGCGTGGACGACTTCGCTGTCTCGAGACGATATTAACTCATGCGGTCTCGTAGCTTCCTGGGTCTGAGTCACCACACTCAAAGAAAAGCGATAGAAAATCCGTAGATTCTGTGGTCGCACCGTCGCAGCGATTTTGCAACTTTGCTACCCGCATCACCGATCGTCCTTTGCAACCTTCCCCACCGACCCACTCTCACATACTCGGACGAACAGGCCCGCCCGTCGACATTTGCCATGGCTACCTACTTGCCACAAGAGATCTTAGCTCTTATCGTGGAGCATGTATGCGCCCTCCCGGAGAAGGAGTCGCAAGTCAAGCTCACCGACTACACACTTGTCAACAAATATTGGCAAGCCGCCTTTGAACGGCAGATATGGTCGTCAGTCACTCTACTCAGTCCTTCTGGTATTGAAGTCGTCACTTCTCGAAGTGGCAAGCAGTACAAAAAGCGTGGACTTCGCTTCGCTGATCTCGAAAGGTTGACCAGTGAACCAGAAAATTGGCAACTCGCTCGGCGTGATTTTCTTCGCGATATCCGCTATAGAGTTGCTGTACCGCGATTCCTGGACGACGGAGACGGAGATGAAGACGAAGAAGCAGAGTACATTGATGATTATGTATTCACACGGGAAAATGATCTCGCAGTCACCAAGGGCATGTCTCAGTTGTTCAACCATCTCTCGACCTGGACCAAGCAAAAGAGAAAACTTTCATTGAGCATCGTTTTTCAAGCAGAGAAAGGGGATCTGGACAACGAAGAACGTGAAATTAACGAAGAAATTGACTGCCGTAGCCTCCCTTATCGCGCAGAACTACCCGAGGATTGTCACTTGTCCACCGTACAATTTGTTGTGTCGCTGAGCTTTTCCACGCGTTTTGAAGACAACAACAATGGCATCTCGCTCTCTGCAGCCCTACGAATAGCAGCGTCATGCGGCGGTCAAGCGTTGGAAAGACTGGAGTTGGGCGGAAACTATGGTTTCCGACCTGAGCAGTGTGATATGCAGTGCCAAATGCGAGACTCTGTGTCACAGAATCTAGCTCGACCGCCTGCCAGTCTCCGAGTCTTGGAATTCGACTGGGATTGGCCCCCTGACCCGTCAGGCTACTGTCAAGACGAAACTCCGCCACCCACTAAGACACAAGTGGACGCTTTATCCGCATCATTGCGTAGAACTTTATCGCATCTTCAGAGACTATGTGTGGAAGGCATGGAGGTCTCGACCGAGCTTTTCTTTCCCCTTCAAAGCACCGCACAAATCTTCATTGAGTTGGCAGTATCTCGAAGTTCTGGAGTTACGTGCCATACCTTGGTTCACGCCATCTGGCCATGGGCTGGAATATCACAACACTGAATCTTTCGAGCAAGTTTTTGCAACCAGTTACTTCGATGAGCTCTTTACTTGTATCGGTCACGCTGCGCTAAAGATGCCCAAAATCAAGCAATTGCTTCTGATCTATGAATCAAATTGCGAGGGACTCGGAGAGATTGAGCTACATCTCGGAGTGCAACATGGCCAAGCTCAACCTAAGTTCCACTCGGAGAATGGCTACATCCCATTGAGCGAGGTGTTACGGGCATGGCAGGTACCACAAGACAGACTCGAGGATTGTGGAAATGGCTGGAGTGGATTTGATTACGATACATGGCTGCCAGAATGATTGACCAACTTTGCTTGCAGCGTCAAAGTAAGCACTGGTAACTCATGCTGTGGTCCACGATTCAGAAGTCATAACTTCTTCCTCATACCTGTTCTCCTGTCTCAAAAGCTCATCAAGCACATCTGTCACTGCTTTGCCGCTCATTTCATCCAAGGCTAACAAAGGTCTTCTGGGACCTCTACCGTATCCGTGCAGATACCCAAGCACGTATTCTTCCACAAAGTCAGCATCAGTGCCTCGAATTTGATCACTGTACGCACTTAATCCTCTGACTCCTAATGGCATCACAACCGTATCAACCTTACTCAGTACGTTAAGTACTTCTCGAAGCTCCTTCTGCTGCTCGAGAGATGGGTTCTCCACGCAACAGAGATTCCAAAGTCTGACCGTAGAGGAGGGGGCGATATTGGAGATACCGCTGACAGTGCCATGCCCGCCGAACTCCTTCCAGGCAGGTAGATCATGCATGACTCCGTCCAAGATCAGAAACTCTGGATTAGTCTTCACCAGAGCAGTGACCTGCTCCAGTTTGTCCATCCGTCCAGGACATCTGTCAGACATCAGCTTGTTGGTGAACATCAGAAGCATGCTTATATCTCACGTCAACTTCAACCCGCAGAGATTTGGCGAATTCTCAATGATTCTGATTATTGACTTTGCCGAAAGATCTTGGCCAGCAGAATTAGTTGGGAAATTGTACAGCAGCAGTGGAATCTAATTAGGTCAGTTCAAGCACGAAGTCACGATCTCTGCAGACTTACGGGCGACAGTCTACATATGTCGATGTAGTATTGCTCAATCTGCGACGAATCCTGTTGCAAAGTAGCAGCATAGTATGCTGGTGGGATGATCATTCCTACAGCTCTTTCTCTTTTTCAGCGACCAGTCACCAGAGCTCCAGCTTGTGCACTTACGCTCCAGCACTTGCGGCGTCCCGAGCCAACTGGACAGTCTCGCGTGTACTTGAACCTCCCACACCTGCAACAATTGGTACCGACTCAAAGCCTTGCTTGTCAAGGGCTTGTCGCGTACAGCGTATAAGTGTTGCTCTTTCATCACGACTCAGATGGACTGCTTCGCCTAAAGGTCCTGCGCATACGGGGACTGTCTGATGTTAGATGGTTGTGATCTGCTCTCGTGGAGGCGCCTCAGCCATCACCCTGGGTCTTCGTTCGCCGGCTTGTCTTCTTTGCCATTGGCCTGGCATATATGGGCGGCTTCTACGAATGGCTAGAGCACTCGCATAGGAGATGGGGGAGAATAATTCGTAAGTCCCACATTCATCCTTCTTGTTTGCTCTTACTTACATCCACGCAGGCATCGGGCCTAACCGGCTCTCAACATCTGACGCTGATCTTATTCGCCGACTGGATAGCAAGAAGTTCGGCAGCCCAAGGTCTGGATGGTATGTAACCCTAAACCATTCCACGAACCCAATGTGACGACTCTAACGGATATGGGACGCCACGAACACCGCCGAAAGATACTGTCTCCTGCGTACAACGATTTCGATGTGATGGAAAGCCTGCGTTACAGTGCCGAGAATCACTTGGGAAAGGTTCTAGACGATCACATTGATCGAGCCGACCAAGGCGTTGCAGAAGTTGATCTCGCACAGATCGCTGAGAGATTCTCCATACAAGCCTTCAGTAACATGGCCTTCGGACAGGTTAGACGGCATAGATCCGATGCTGAGAGAAGATTGCTGACAAACCCGCCAGAACCTGGCCGAATCAGATGTTCGAGTTATCAGTCGCACTGTCTCTAAGGGTCAACTTGGATTCATGGTGATGACAATGTTTCCATGGATTCGAATCTGTATCGGAGACCCTTCCGCCTTGCTGAAGCTCGATCAATATGTTGCCTTTGGCAAGACACTCGCCACTGTCAAAAAGACTGCCACCGATCGTCTTGCTGGGACGATGTACGCTCCGTCTATGACGACGACCTCTTTGAAAATTACTCATGCCGACATCATATCTGGTCTCCAGGCTACAGACCTAAACGCTGAGCAGATAGCTGATAATCTCAACGTCCAGATGTGAGTCTTTAACCCATTTCCGATGGCTTCTATGCATAATCTCAGTGGGGCTTACATCTCACCAGGATAGCTAGTTCCGCGGTGACAGCTCCAGCTATTGCGCATCTAGGCGGGAGGTTCCTGTTACAGCCGCAAAGTACACAAAACTGTGTCAAACAAGAGCTCGCTGGTGGATTTGCTTCGTCGCTAAAAAGGAAAGAATATTAATGGTTCTCGGCACTGAGAGATGAGTCTCTACGGCTCTGTCCTCCAGCGCTCCACTCTAGAGAAAAGGTTACGCCGCCCAAAGGCTATCCGGAGTACAAAGTCCCAGGCGGCACGCTTATTGGGTAAGGATTCTCTGCCATGACTTTCACTGCTGTCCTCCGCTGATCTCGAGTCCAGCATATGCTTAGGCGCGGCGATGAGGGATCGTGAAGTGTTCGGCGCCAATCCGGACGAATACGAGCCATCTCGATGGATGACGAGCCAAAGACTGGGTGAAACCCAGCCAGAAAGTCTGGCAAACAGGAATAACGTCCTTGAGCTCAACTCCGGATCTGGTGTTTCCAAGTGTCTCGGACGAAAAGTCGCGCTTCTAGAGCTTGCTATCTTCGTATCGAAGGTAAGTTTGAACCAGACTGCTGCCAGGCTCAAACAGACCGATGTGCACAAATTTCTCCTCCGATGTGCTTACACATTTTTTAGCTGACCGAATATGAGTGGAAACCTACGAAGGGTCCTGGCGAGTTTGGCGTCATCGTCAGAAAAGGTGTTTTGAGAATCGAGAGTATGCCTGTGAAGGTTCAGAGACGCAGCATAGATCTTCCTTGTCCGTAACCTTGATCGAAGGCAGACCACCACAATGGTGGAGCGGTGGAGCTTGAGCTGACGACTTGGAAAATCAATTTTGTCGCGTGATAGGATGTGCCGTTACATCGCATATGCCTCAGGCTTTGGGGCTGTTGTAGTCAGCAGAGTCGTACTTTTCATACCAGATCAACACTACTGCTGTCACTTCGCTACGTTTGATCATTTCCAGATGTGTGTGTACTGCTCGATCACTAGATGGTATCATTATGAAAGGCTATAGATTGCGGATCTCTGGTCTGGTTACATTGATTTGACATGACCTTAACAGCACAAGCTATACGGACCTGACATCTTGCTTTAGACTCGAGCTCAACTACTTCCACAACATGGCTTCGCCAATCTTCGCGAGCAGATGCGTCGTTGAATACGACAATCACAATGCACAAAGCATTGAGCTTTGGTCCTTTGTCCATTGAGACATTGTAATACGATTTCTTTTTCTATCCTTTGCATCCGTTCATGCTTTTTGTGATTCTTTGAGCTCGATTGTCAGCTATTTGTCATCCAGAACATTGCATTGTTGACTCTCAGGTGGTGACTGGAAAACAGCCTCTGAGTCGGTCTATACATAACAGTGCATTCTCCACCTCTAGTCGACAGCAGCATCCAAATTCAGCGTCTCGAGACCCATCTACAAGGAATACTTACACCACTTTGACCAAACACAAAGCTTCAGAACATTGTTCAGGTAAGATGTGCTGGTTCGAGAGGCAATACCCAAACTGCCCTCTGTGTGGTGGAGTAGGTGCTCCTGAGATCTTGAACCTTGGATGTCCCTTCAATCAACCCTTGGGTGAGTGCAACTTCGTCTACGAGACCCCCGCTAACATCACCAGACCTCACCCCAACTGTGTCGAACTTGACCGTATCGCCAACGAGGTCCTTGGTAGGACACCTCCGGTTCAGGCTGGTCCTGCTCATATTGATGCCCGCGACGGTGTTGGTCCTTATGACACCCCATTGCCTTCTCCTGCCCTTCAAACACCCGCAATTCCTGTTTCTGACGGTTCTCTTCCTGCAGCCTGGTCAAGTGACAGCAACAACAATCCTTCTCCTGAAATGATCATTGCTATCATCCGTCGCACTGAACTCCAAAACATGATTCCCGAATTTGCTACCGCTCTGAAAGACCTCGAGACCGCCGTTGGCCCTTCAAACCCGCACTTCACTCAAGTCATCGAATTTGTAACTCAACATATCACGGGCGCCAGTCTCGCAGCAGATATTCACGTCTCTATGATTCAGGAGGCTGAATTCCAGATTGCTAACAACATTGGCGACAGGAACACTGCTCGCTGGAATATTGACTGGATTATTCGTGGCATCACAAACACCTCGCCTGGCTTTGAATCAGCTGTTATATGGCACCGCCGCTACACCGATCTTATCATCCACCTCAGGCGTCTTGCTGGTCGACTGTCGCCACCCAGACCCGCTGCTACTGATGAGATGCCTCCTCCTTTGCCTGTGAGACGTGGTGCTAGTGCTGGTATCGACCCTGCTGATCTTGATGATCACTCTGATTTCTTGCCGCCTCCTGAGTTCTACCTTCCTGAAGATGCTTTCGATTCTGATGATGATGTCGAATTTGATCCTGATGAAGATGAGCAGTTTGGTGGCGATGATGAGGAGGACATGGAGTGGGATGACTCGCATTATCCTTAGATCACTTGACATAAATACATCTTTTCCTCGATGATGTCTTTCATTTTGTTTTGGTGAATGTATGAATTTTGCCAACGTCCACTTGACTTCACCTTTGTCTGCTCGTCCGTAGGATCATCGCCAAGAAAGGCTATTTGCACGTGATTCGCGGCCCAAAAACGGTCTAACGAGGAACTTCACTCCCTCCTTCATATTGCGCATAACTGACAGTAAGACGTCGATCACTGATAGTTCTGTCCGACTCGAATCTGAAGCAGCCGATATGGCTCGAGATATCTTCTCTACCTTACCAGCACCTTTGCCACTCTATATCCTCCTGGAAATCTAGGCAGACGACGAGGATATAATTAGCTTGCACGGTTCAATGATACAACTCATGAGGGTAGGAATTGTACCGTAGAGGTCTTACTGCCACTCATTCTGCCGTAGTAGGAGCAGTCACGTCGCGTCTGTTATCGACCTCAGATTTCGAAGTTAGTCTCTGCCATGCACTTGAACATGCCTTTGGCGTCCAAATTTTCGAGCAATCGAGACCATTCATCTATAATATGATGAGTGACCGGACGCAAATTTCTCAAGCTTATTCACGTACTTTCTCACTGATGATGTGCCATCGCTTTGTCTCCCAATAGTCATGCGCGTCAAGGAGAGCAAGCAAGTCAGGTTCGCATACATTAGTAGATTGACGCCGGCGCATGCGACAAAATCGCATCTGTAACGCCGAGACCGAATATCTCCGGCCAAAGCGCGTCTGGAAGTGGTCGGCAATGGATTTCCAAGGGAGATTCTGAGCTACTCGTAACTCTACGAGCCAGGCATCTTCGAAGTTGTGGGGGTGGACCGGCTCAAGTCCTGCTCCACACACAGGATCTGAAGTGTATACTTCTGCTGCGCCAAGTCTGCTCGCGGACTCGGGGAACTCGACATCCGCTGAATCCATGAGGGTTGAAGATGAGAAAGAATTTTCACCAAATCTAGCCATGTCAAGGCATGCGCTACTTGTGGCGAATGCATTCAGGGGTACGCTGACGGCTGAGGGAATGTGTCCGAAGCCCTGGTCAATCGCAGAGAGCCCTGAAGACGAGAAGGACTGGGAGTCAGATTTGTCGAATAACCAGTCTTGGGATGGCCAGGCTTCTAAATCAGCGGTGTTCTCAAGTGTCGGTTCTGGGAACAAGGTTGGCGGGATAAGACCCGGCTTCGAAAGCTTGGAGACTTCAATGTTTGCGGACGTTGTGGTCTTCGATCATAAGAACTCACGTCTGCCCCATCTAGAAAGAAATTTCGAGAATACATGAGTCGTACAGGTGCAAGGGTTGCTAGAGAGTGACGGTCTGTCGGTGAATAAGTTTGTCGTACGATTGAAGCTGCAGACAAACATTCTCGGCCTGCGTCCATGCAAGCCTAAGTATCGCACATCGACACTCCCTCTCGAAGGATTCAGTGGATCAAGTGACGATCTGGTCATGTGGCAACGCGCCAAGGCCTCAACTCGATCGGTCGTATCCGCTAGCCGTGGCCATCCGGACTTTGCACAGTAAGTGCTCGGTCCGGCTGCAAGCCGTAGGGATCAGTGGAAACCTTATTTCAACTTCGGCCGTAGACTCAACCCGAGGAGAGCAGGCCGAGGCTTTGCTCGACGCACGAATCTTGACGCTACGTTCAACAAAGACAGTGGATCACAAGCGGAACAATATAGAGCTTCCTTGAGTCAAGACTTGATCTTTGCGAATCCAAATGACACATAATGCTACAGAATTGCCTGAGGTCTGTTCAGAAAGAGATGTACTCTAGGAGATACATGCTATCTCAACCAGAGGATTGCTGCATTCCGGGTCATTGTCGTTTCTCCAACATGTCTCGCCTGGCTGGGTCTCTTGAGGAAATGAAGTCAGTCCACTGTCACAGTATCAAGCTGGAAGACGCCTACTTGAAAAGCCGTCAGGGCAGCGACAGATGTTTCCTGGCAATCCTGTGCTGGGTGAAGCGCTACGTCAAGATCAGTATCCCATTCTGTCCGTCCCTAGGGACTGTACATACTAATTGTAACAACCATTGACATCATCTCCAAGGACCATAGTCAGAAGGCCGAGTCCCGATGCTGCGAGCAAAGAAAGGAATAACATGATTCCAGAGGCGTGATCGTAGTATGAGCCGATTTCAGGCAGACTTCAGCCCGCCTCTTAAATGATAATATACTCAGTCGTGGCCAGCGTATCTCGAGATCGAAATTGAATGCAACACCAAACACCCAACACCAAACACCCAACACCCAACACCTAACACCCAACATCCAACATCCAACATCCAACATCCAACATCCAACATCCAACCGAAAATCAAACATCCAACCGAAAACCTAACATCCAACCGAAAACCCAACACAACCGAAAACCCAACATCCAACTGAGAACCCAACATCCAACCGAGAACCCAACATCCAACCCAGATGCAAACGTCCAATCAGGAATTCAATCCGAAAGAAGGTCTATTGTCCGACTAAGAGCTCAACATCATACAGCATTCGATGTAGGATCGGCATCAGACTGTCATACGAAAGATTCGAGAACCAAACGAGCATCCTATGTCCAACTAGAGTTCCAACACCCAACTGAAATTCCAACACCCAACAAAAACACCAAATGTCAATTGAGAATTCAGAGAGTCTAAGCCTCTTCAAAAAGCTAAGTATTCATCTTGCCATGAGTAACAAGCCAGAACTCTCCGGCATATTTTTCTGTGCCACTGGCTGCGCGACTTTCATCCTCGCCTATTTCCCACGATGAAGACCGTTTCCGTTTTCGCAGTCACGCTTTTTGCGTTTTGCCCACCGGGGTCTTGTACGCCAGTCAACCAGCCAGCTTCTGCAGACATCAGCATCACGTCCGAGGGCGACATCCCGTACAATTTGAGATCAAACGGCTTCTCTTACCGCATTGTCGACCGGGTGACCGAGGCAAAGGCGGTCAAAACGCCCATACGAGCTCCAGAAAACTCGGCCCTGGAAAAGCGAGCGGACGCAGTACACTGTTTAGGGGTATGATCGAACTTCATGCATAGTGTAGTGCGCTAGCTGACTGTGATAGCCTGGTAATTCGCACCCTCTGCAGGATGACTGCAGTATACTGATCTCTGAAATCGCTTCGAGTGCCGGCTCACTTTACGCCAATCCTGGGTATTGTCATGAAGCCGAGTATGGAACTTGCAAAGCTTTCTATTGCGACAATACTTGCTCAGGATCCACGATCAGTATCACAAGATGGGCACAGTTGTTACAAAGTGTCAACTCAATGTGCGTAGCCTTCGGACAGAATGGCATTGTTACCGATGGTATCGATGATGCGGGTACGCGTGCCTCATACCAGGCTGGCTTGGAACATTCGGGAAGTGAGCTTCCGGCCTATGCGAACGGAACTTGCTAGACTGTTTCTGTTCTCAATTCTTTAAATAGTCGCTGCTTTGACTTGAATAGAAAACTGGCATGTGCTGATTTGTCTGGGTCCGAATCACAAGTACATAGCTGTATGACAACGATTCTTAATGAGACCATTTGACCCTCGACCCTGAGTTCTACACGTCAGATAATAGTATTTGACCGATAAGCGTATTTAATAGGGCAAGATCGTGCAAGGCGCTTGGCCAAATTATGCTAAGGCCTTGACGTCATCGAGAATCCTGCGGGTTCTGCAGCCATTGCAAACATTAAAACCCGATGCCGCCTTCCTGGACTACCGTCCCATTTGACTGCGAAAAAGGAGTCTTTGGCACCCTTCAACCAACTCTCGCACCGTTGATCTCAAAACGCTCAAGATTTTCAAAGCATAGTAATCATGCAGTCAGGGTCAGCTTCGGCGTCGACCGAGACTTGGGTCCTTAGAGTCATGAGAGCCATTGGTGGAACTCCATCACCTGTTCTGCGCGTCCGCGGCACGCACAAGTCGACATCAAACTCTGACGAACAGGCCGTGGATTTCGATCTGAGTCTCGACAGACCTACCAACATGGTTCTGCAGGACTTGAGGCTGGGAGACAGTTCTTACCATCCGGATGATCTGCACGAGTTACAGAAGCATGTCAAAGTGTTATGTAACGGGTCGGAAAGAAATACAGAAAAGCAAACTATGTACGTTGAATTCCCCAGCGTATGAGCAACGAAGCTCAAAGCTCTTCAAGATCTGACCTTCTCATTGGTAGACTCTTCCGCATCCAGACCAAATGTTGTTTTGTCGACGAGCCAAGCGTTCAATCGAGCGTTACGTCGCTATGTGATGCATTGCGATACGCCGGCACGGTGATGATCACTATGGCTAACAATGATCTGACCGTGGATGTCGCCCTCCCTGAGGCACGGACCGAAGGACTGTATGATGAAATTCATGTCATCGAGGTGAGATGGGGTATACACTGGCCCGTGACCGATACTACTGGAGAGAACGGGGCCCAGGGTCAGTCTGATCTTTGGCGTCGAAGGTTAGGAGACGCAATCATCGATGGAGAGCGAAATTCAATTTCGTTGGAGACGATGAAAAGTCCGAACGGGAAGTCTCTTCTGCGAAATGCCATGGCGCAGCGAAAGCTGGCCGAGCCGGTATCTCAGCGAACGGATGAGAATGGCATCAAGTGGACAGAGCTCAGGACGACTCGGTGGGGTGAGGACGAGGCATGAGTGATTCAAGGGGCCAATGCAAAGGTTGACGGGCGCTTTCCTCGCCCTGACCGAATACTAGGTATTCCGGTACAGTGGCGCAGTGTGATTCTCAAACTCGAGTTCGAAATCTGCCTCACCGAGAGGTATCCAAACAGCTTCGCCGCTCCAGCGAACGTGAATGATCTTCTGGCAGTAGGGAAGTAGTTTTTGGAAAGTCGCTACAGTCTTCGGGGCCTCCTCTTCAAACTTGGCAAGGAATTGATATGGCCCAGCGGTGATCAGAATGACGTTGTTGTCAGCCATGATTTCAGGAGTATCGTTCTGTCGTGATTTTTGGCCGTACAGGTGATGTGTGAGTAAAAGCGTACAGCGGTGGGCCTTGACAACTGGTCGTAACGTGTTCGTCGGCTTTGTCGGCGGACCACCCGATACGATGATGCGGCGATACCGGCTTCAACGCCGTCCGACTCTTCCTTATCGCTCACCCTTATCACTTCTATCGCAATGTAGTCCGCATGAGCTAGGACGCTACAATGGATATTGTACAAGTAGCATGTATTCATGACATATGTCAATTCCTTATCATGTGGGAGCGCCTCGAACCTTACTCTTGAACGACTTCGACACCTGGCAGGACCAAGATGTTCGAATCACTTACACGAGTTTACTTGAACACGGCGGCTCTTGAGCCTGGATCTCTCAGACTTCGTGGCGAGGATGTCGAGATGATTGGTGGTCTTACAGTAGTGCCTGTCTTAGTAGCTGGAGGGTCTGTCTTCGGTGCTGAAGTATTTGGTGTCGACTGGAAGAAACCCATTTCCAATGACGTAGTGGGGCAGGTAAGGAAGAAAATTACAATCAAAGAAGCGAAAGACTGACTAGCATGCAAACAGCTTGTCAACTTACAAGACAGATACGCAGTCTTCATCTTCCGGGAGACCGGGCTCGATAACGCTGGACATATTGCCTTCTCTAAGCAGCTAGGTGACAAACTTGAAGTCAACCCGTTTTTCTACGGTCGTGAGAACGACCGTGTCGGTGAATCTTTGCTTTTCGATGTTGGAAAGTCAGTGTAACTCTGTATTCAGAATGTGCTGCTTGCTGACGAAAAGCAGCATCGAGCTTGATGGATCGCTTGTCAAGTCTAACAGTCGTCGATGGCATCATAGTATGGACAATGCCCTCTGGCACACTGTAAACAAGAAGTACGACGCGCTTTCATGGACAAGTTGCTGACCACCATAGGACTCAACCTATCATCAACAACGCTCAAAGTATTCTCTTCTACTTAGTCATGGTGACGCTGTCACTGGCGGGTGCTATACTCACTTTGCAGATACACGTCGAGCATACTCGGATCTTCCACAAGACCTGAAAGACGAGTTAGAGGATCTCATAGTCGAGCATGAGTAAGAATATGCTTCTTGGCTTCTCATATCGTCCTGTTACTGACCCGTCGAAGTCTTTGGCACTCCCGCAAACTTGCAAGTCCGATCATCTACGGCAGCCCCACAGATCGAGAAAAGGCTTTGAAGCCCCCAGCATATCATCGACTCGTCCAAACAGCCCCAGACGGGCGCAAAACATTGTACCTTGCTGCTCACGCGAAGTGCATCATCGGTCGCTCTTTCGGAGAGAGCCAAGAGCTGATCTGGCGATTGATTGATCACTGCACTCAATCCAAGGTGAGGTCGCATGCTGGCTCTGAATTCCATCACATCGAGCTGACACTAGCTATAGTACGTCTTCAGTATGGAGTGGCTGTCAGGAGGAGATGTGGTTTGGTGGGATAACAGGTATGCCCGTCGCGATTCACATTGAGCATAATTTCTGACTGCTGCAAACAGGCAGTCGATGCATCGTTCAAATCCTTACCTAGAAGGCATGTCAGCAAGAGATGTTAGACGTTCGACCGTCGTTGACGATGGTCCATTTGCATTCGGTGTCACGTCTCAGGGCAATGGGGAATTGAATAGCCTTGCAAAGTAGATCCAAATTTAGCCCCTAAAATGTTTGACCTTTGGCTGCTACAGGGTCCTGATCGTTGTAGTGCACTGCCGTAAAAAGTTCAAGAGCTGTTTTGGCAAATATTCTGTGTTCATCTCAATTCCTGTTTCGACACCTCTAACGACGTACCCTTAGGTGCTTCATATTCAGTAAGACACTGCAGCCTCCAAAGCAGGAAGCCACCCCCGTGAGCATAATCAGCGGTCCATAGCTCGATTGTACTCCGAAATCACCCTTGACAAGCTGGACATATCTCTCGGTACCGGCCTGCAACAACGGCACACCGATCAAGCCACCAACAATGTACCCGACTCCTCTTGCACCATTTAACACGCCATACACCATGCCTGAGTCGATGGCTTCATTCGATCGTCTTGCTTCGAGCTCCAGATCGTTGATGAGTCCACCCCACGTTGCACTGTATCCACCGGCGAAGAACCCAAACGTGATCGAGAAGAGTATCAGCGTCGTCAGGCTGCCTTGAGTATTCAGTCCCCACAAGAGAATGGCGCTCAATCCTGAGCTCATTGCCGAGATGCAGGCTACTGTTGTCGCAGAAAAGGTGGAATGTTTGTTGTCGCTGAGGTAGCCGAAGAAGGAGGAAGACGCAATACCCGGAATGTTGAACAGCGTAAGCAAGATTATTGCAGAAGTATGCGAGAGCAGAGCCACTTCGCTAGCGTATGTGTTGAGGTAAGTTTGTGGTATTCCGTAGGCAGCGGACTGCAGTATGATGGCAATACTGTATATGTAGATCGTGCCGTGTCGCAAAAAATGCCAGGGTATCTTGCGCGCTCGGGGTGGCCCTGCGTCCCCTCCTTCATTCGCCCCCTCAGTAAGATCGCTCACTACAGCAAGCAAAGCTGAGGGATGAGTCGGAATAAGGAAAATTGTGAACAGACTCGTGCCCGCAGTGATAAGGGCCCAGATCCTCACCGTTGAACTGAATTTGTATCGACCCAAAAGGCTGGAGAACAGGAACGGGCACACGGAGCCAACAATGTTTTTGCAAGACAGAGTGACTCCATAAGCCAAGGCGCGATGATCTGTCTTGTACCATTCGCCAAGCGACAAAGTCATTGGACTGAAGACAAGGGCAGATCCGAAGGAAGCAAGAACACCTTGTGTCGCAACCAGATGCCAGACTTGGGTGCTAAAGCTCGACAGCAAGAAGCTCAAGCAAGCAAGGATAGTACCACTCAGCATGGCAGTCTGGCGAAACTTCGCCCATCGCTTGGTAAACAGTGCAAAGAGCAGAGGCATCGACAGATACATGACTCCGTTTGAGGTCATGCCGATGATTCCAGTCAAGTCGTAGTTTCCACTTAGGGTCTGGTGTGTGAGATAGTATTCTTGGAAGATACCATAGCTCATCGCGAAGCCTGCAACGAAACAGCCTTAGTATTCGTTGAACCTGAAGGAAGGCAGTGTAAAAGTACTGGTTGTCAAGGTCGCAGGCTCGAAGGAATACTCACCCCAGATCGGTAGCTGTAACAGGGCGGACCCAAAGAGTACAAGAGCCTTCTTCTTTCTGCTCGAAGTCACTTCTCCTGGAGCTCTAAGGTCAGTGTCCTGGACACTAGCATAGTCACTTCTGTCATCCCGGGTTCTTAATTCAGCCCGTAGCTCTATTGCTTCTCTAGGGATGTTTGACGTGGTCATCTTCGCTGCGATAGACCGTCGGACGTTTCGTCTACCTATGTATACGTCGTGTTTCGTTCAATGTTTGATCTGTCAATACTTGATGAGCGATATGGTGACAAAGGTTGCTGTACAACGTTGGCCGACAGCCGAGGATGTGTCTGTCATGGGGTGGGGGAGCACGTGGCACAGGGTCCTCGAGCCAGCCAGCGGCAGTGTTGAACTCTGCGAACCACATGAGGAAGAGTTGGTCAAGCATTGTATTGTCGCTTGTAAGCCGAGTGGAGAAAAAATCCAGATATCCATACGAAAGTCTCATGATCACAAACGTAGCCAGTGGCCTGGATTCAAAACGACCACTTCGGCCTCCAAGTTTGAGAAGAAGGCCCGCTCTGGCCGTCGGAGTATCGACCCCGATCTTGAGAGTCAGCATCACGAGTCTCAAGCTCTAGCTACCTATTCTCGGTCACGAAAAACGTAACAAGGTGCCGATGTCGTCGGTGTCGTGCTATGACAGCCTGTACCGTGATTCAGGACGGCGAGACTAGACTTGAAAGAAGAGAGGCGCCAGCTCTCAGCTGCAAGACCCGCAAAGGAACCGTATGGAGGTGCTCATCTTCCATGCGATGGTCGAAGCACGATTGGTAGGTCAATGATTCCTGCAGATTGTGTGATCAACAGGAAGGAGCAAAAGTCAGAGAAATGCAAGCACGTTTTGACAAGCACTGCTACTAAGGGCGTAGATGGCAGCATAGATACTGCTGCAGAGACTCGAGGACAGAGCAGTGTATGACAGAGATCTATGCAGGGGGCAGCACGTTTCCGATTCATGCTGTTGGCGATCACGCCGTCGAGTCGAGACCGACGACCATGGACTTCCAATGACGGAGAGCAATTGGACACCATTGCTATCTTTTCTAAGCCTTCCTGCAATGAGTAAACGCCATCAATCTCGATCAATCACGTACACGCGCATACAGAAGATCCTAGAAATATCTTCGAGTGTGAACTTGAGCGGCATCACGCACTAGGGGCATCGCTCGCCAATGTAGCTTGAGGAGTGAGGGGGAGCAGATTGATAGGCCACGTCCGACTGCTGAGTATGAAAACCTGAAATAAGATTAGAAGCAATCCCAACCCTTCTACCCTTCTATCCTCCCATCATCACAATCAGCTCGTCTCCCAAGCCATTCAATCCCAATCCTTCACACTATCTTCCTCCACTTCTTCTCAGATCTATCAAGACGAGATTCTCCACAGCCTTTGCTTATCTCCATTGCCTTCACTGCCATGGCTGCTCCCATGTCAGAGAACCTCTTCCCCGGCACAGACGCTGCTGCAGCTCCTGGACTTTCCCAAGACCTCTCTCTAGAGGTTGTTGCTCCTCTTACATCCCTCGGTCTCGGCGGCCTTGCCTCATCATTCGGAGACATCATCAGCACTGCTGGGATCGATGTCAAGAAGCGCCAGAGTCTGGTCCAGGACCTCTTACCAGAGCTCGTCGACCTGCTCAATCGCCTCGGCCTGACTGGTCTCTCGCATCCTGTCGGTAATATCGTCGATACTCTCGGTAAGGACGTCAAGAAGCGTCGAGAACCTGGCCTTTTCGAAGATCTATCTCCTGGACTCGTCGATTTGCTCGACCGCCTGGGCCTAGTTGGTCTCTCCCCACCAGTTGGAGACATTGCTGACACCCCTGGCAAAGATGTGAAGAAACGTCAGGCACCTGATCTTCTCGAGGACTTGTGTCCCGAACTCGTTGCTCTACTGACTTCCCTTGGTCTCGGTGGTCTTGCTCATCCGGTTGATGACGTTATCACCACCGTCGGCCAAGATGTCAAGAAGCGTCAAGCTCCGGGCCTTCTCGAGGACCTATCTCCTGAGCTCGTTGCTCTTCTGACTTCTCTCGGACTTGGTGGTCCTGCACCTCCCGTTCGAGGGATTGTCACCACTGCTGGTCAGGATGTCTAGATTCAAACGCATGGACTAAGCTTTGCGAGAAGAACAGGATGGTCAGCAATTCATGACGGCCCTGTCAGATTCATAAAAACGTAGCATGGAGCCAGGCTCAGATAGAGGATGATTGATGGAAAGAGTTGTGCGACAGGAGGGTGCAGAGTTGGGAAACGAATTGGTTTTGCGGTGTATGCATCTGTATCTGTAGAAAGATAACGGTCGACTGATTCTCTTGTAAGAATATTGTTGCTGATCTTATTGAGCTCTTGTGAGGCCTGACTGGCTTGCGTGAACCGTGGAAGCCGGGACCGAAGCTCACAGAACACCCGTCTGAGTTCGTATCTCGTCTTCCTCTTGAGCATTCTTCGGGCTGGATGGATAAGCGCATTGGGCACGACCGTGCAGCTTGTGGTTCGCATTCGCATTATCTGAAGCGATGGAGGGCGTGGAACCGGAGGGCGTTGACTTTGGAGCGTTGGGGCCGACCACTTTGTATTGTACATCACAAGGACGCTCACGTCTTCCTTTCACGGCGGATGTACTCAACGCGCAGACTCTTGTAGCAGTGAGTGTAATCATAACATTCATTGAGCTTTACTAATCATGCTTCTTGATGAACGATACAACACCCTCGACGAAACTGGCGGGGTTCTCCTCAGCAGTCCAGTGTCCACTCCTAGCCACAATGACCTCGGCGGCTTGTGTATAGAACTCCTTTGTCTGGTCCATGGCGACTTCTCTCAGCAGACTCATCTCGCCGCTCAGCGCAGCCGAAGGAATGTTCAGCTGTCCATCTCTTTTCAACATGGCTTGGTTGTCTTTGGCGTCCTGGGGGAAAGCGCGGTACAAGTCAAAGCCAGCTCTCATGGCGCCCGGTTGACAGAAGCTGGCGCCGTAATGGTCGACATCTCTTGGACCGATGCCGGCCGGGTTGAAGCAGAGGCGGTCGTAGAAGTGTTTGATGTAGATCTTCTCTTTCCCTTGAGTGAGCATCTCGGGCAGGTCGAGTTGTTGTTGGAAGGTGAAGTGCCACATGCCAGGCGAGTTCTTGAAGCCGGATTCGTAGGGCGTCGAGCCAGGGAGGGGACATTCGCCCCACATGACGGAGCGGGTGTGGTCTGGGTGGCTTGCGGCGTATGCGTGGGCGATCATGCCGCCGATGTCTTGACCGACGACGTGGATCTTGGATGTGATGGCTGCGCAGGGTGTCAGTCAGTCGGTGCGCGTGGAGAGAGCCCGAGAGAGGGGTTGAGAAGGACAGAGAAGAGGGGAAGGGACGGGCGGCGCTTGCGACACGTACCAAGATGGTCATGGACGACCTTGTAGAGATCGTCGGCGACGGTGACCTTGTCGTAGCCAGATCGTGGATGCGAAGAGTCGCCGGCGCCGCGGTAGTCTGGCGCAATCACTCTGTAGCCAGCGTTCGAGATGGGGGTGATGACATGTCGCCATTGGTAGGAGGTGTTTGGGTAGCCGTGGATCAGCAGAACGGTGCCTCTCTCTTGCTTTCCCTCGGGAGGGCAGTCGATGTAATGAATCCTGACTTCCCTGGCCTCATCGACAAAGGCAAAGCCGTGCTGCCATCGCTCGTCGTCAATGTGCGTCGGATTGAGAGAAGGCATGTTGTACGTCTTTCGGGATGAAGGCGGAAGGTGGTGGCATCATGTCGGTGTGCTCCTGTCGATGGGCGCAACATATACAAAACTTGTCGCAATGACACCATCGCTTTTTCGGCATCCCGATCATCTGCGGGGTCCGTGTCCGTCGGATCGAACATGCGGGGTTGATTTCAAAAGGCGGGGACGCCGGTCCGTCCATCACTTGCATGCTTGCATGGCCCCGGACTGGAATGTGGCGCATCTCGTTGTTCGATTAGGAGATTTGTAGCGCTTTGTCCCTGGGGTATCTGCAAGCTTCCTCCGACGAATCTCCTTTTCTCCGTCTTTTCGCCATGCACTTTCCCACCCGACATACCAGATTACCGTCTTACGGCATGCCAGGTCTGGCAATCGCTTGAAGTTTGTCTGGAGAAACCCCCCCTGTCACCTGATACATACTCACTCATCACAATCAAGCCCGCTTGGTCCACCGTGCGATGGTGCTATTCATGGTTCCATAACCCTGCAGCAATATTGACGAGAAACCTTGTCCTACAGCTCAGCACGAGAAGGACGCCCACGCGACTATCGTTGTCGACGTTCCTCGCGGACTGTTATTGGGGCCTACCGTCCTAAGTACCGAGATAAATTCAAAAGATCAAACCAACAAGGAGTCAACATGAACAGTATTGCGACAAAGTGGAAATCGTTTACTTCCAGTATTCAGAACCGCTACACTTTACTTGTTCCAATGCTCCGTGACAATCTCCCTGAGGTCTTCCACAATACCATCAGGACATTCAAGACATGCAAAATGCCCACCGTCGTTTCTTTCGCGATAGAAAACCAAATTGCCCGTTCTCTCGACTGCCCTTTGAGAGCTGGGCTCCGTGTCCCAGTAGAAGCTCGTGTATCCGAATGGTGCTTTGATTCTATTCTCTGGCTTCATGGCAAAAGCTGCAAAGTTCTCGTGTCTGATGTTCTCGTAATATGGTAGACTCGAGGTCATGATGCAATTGCTGAAGTAGTAGATCGAGACCGTGGTTAGGATATGCTTCTTCCACTCCAAAGACTTCTGTTTTTCCGGGTCAGCGGCTTCGTTGTACTTTTCCCCAAGCCAGACCATGATGCCGACTGGGTTGTCTTGTAGCATCCAGCCGATTGTATGAGGTCGTGTACGCATCATGATGGCGTATCCCATGTGGTTCTCCAGCCAGTCATCGACTCTACCTTGCACTTCCTTCTCGCGAGCTGTTAAGTTAACATTCTCCGGCAGAGGTGCGGGTGCGAAGTTGAAGTGCACGACTTTGCAAGAGTCGGAGTAGTTTGCACCAAGTTCGCGTCCGATCCAGTGACCCCAGTCGCCGGTCTGAACACAGAATTTCTCGTAGCCGAGACGTTGCATCAATGTGTGAAAGAGTCGAGCAGTTTGTTGTAATGTCCAGCCCTTAGGTGGCCCGCTCGACCATCCGAAACCAGGAAGGCTTGGTACGACGCAGTGAAACGAGGGTGATGTAGAGTTGGAGCTCAACTTGTTGATCACTTGGCTGAACTCGTAAAAGGACCCCGGCCAGCCATGCACAAGCAAAAGAGGGATGGCATCAGAATTCTCTGATCGATGATGAATGAAGTGAATTGTAAAGTCTTCCACGTCGGTCAAGAAGTGATTCCATTGGTTGATCTCCTTCTCTTGCTCGCGCCAGTCGTACTTGTCTGTCCAGATTTGATACAACTCCGTTGCCCACTCGGTGGTGAAGCCATAATCTGTACCTGCTCTAGGTACGATGTCTTGTGTAGGAACTCGTGTGTCTTTAATCTTGCGATAGTAGCGCTCCACTTCATCATCTGGAATGTCGACCTTGAAGGGACGGATTTTTGAAGACATCTTTAACAGGTGAAAGATAGAAGTAGGTTTGAGGAAGTCGATGGTCATCCGAAAGATGAGATGATGAGTGACCTTCAGGGTGCCGCCGTCACAGCGACAGACCGTCCCTGACCCCGCCTTCTACAAGTCTATACCCCGCATCGAACGCTGTCGTCGCCGGCAATGATGTGTCTCGGCGATCGCCGCGCTTGACTATCCCGCGCCTGCAGTTCGCAACAGCTGCTGCGCTTCAAATCACCAAAGTCGTCCGCCCGCACAAGACAATCAAACAAGGTTGATCGATCACACACCGTCCGCGCCCGTCTCTGCTCCAAGTCCCGCCGAATCGGCGCCATGTTTTTCGGTTCCAGGATAAGCTTTGTGAAAGCATGCGCCATGGCTTGAGGTACAGAGCTTTGTGGCGACTGATCAACAGCTTTGAGGAGCAGCTTCGGGCAGAACTCGCTGTATCAGCTACAACCACAACTCTACGCGACATCTGGCCTCTCTCTGCGCGGAATCTGGCTCCTGAACTTCCCCAGAACACCCCAGATCCCCGCATCACTACACGTGCAATGTGGGTGAACGATAACCTTACGCCCATCGCTCAGAGCGGACGTTCCGATACGTCGTGACTTGCGACCATCCCGGAAGAAGCATGTTCATGCTGGACTTTGGGCGAGACCGGATCGACGACACAAAGAAAGATGATTATATATACGACATCCGCCCCAGGGAGATCCATTGTTTCATCTCGATTCATCTTGATTCATCTCGATACATCTTCATCTACACTTCTATCTTGACAAGTCATGGCGGGCTCTCTCGACAAGATTCAGGGCAAGACGCTCTACAGAATCATGAGTGCGGCTTGTGGTTCTGCCTTCATGCTTTATGGCTGGGATGCTGGAGTTCTCGGTGGCATCCAAGAGACGCCCCAGTTTCGTGCGGCCATCGGCAACCCTCAAGGAGCTTTTGTGAGTGATCTTCCTCGCAGAACACCATGACTCACTGTCTGACTTTTGTTCTCTCTGACAGATCATCCCTGTCATCGCTTCTGTCTACAACCTCGCGGCAGGAGTCATGTCGCTCTGTGTCAGTTTCTTCGGCATGCAGATTGGTAGAAAGGGCACAATTCTACTTGGATGTCTCCTCATCAATATCGGCGCACTTCTTCAGGCTTCTACCTACTCTGTCGGCCAGATGATCGTTGGTCGTATCGTCACTGGGGCTGGTATTGGTTGTATCGCCAGTGCTGTTCCTACTTATATGGTAAGTAGTTGTGTCGTTCATCGGTTCACGCAATGACTTACCTGCCAAATAGGCCGAGATGTCCCTCGAGGCCAGCGAGCGTGGACCCGAAGTTTCGTACCAACTCGCTCTTCTTATCACCGGTGTCGCTCTTGCATACTGGATCGATCTCGGATTCGTGCAAGGTCTCGACAGACACCCATGGCTTTGGCGCATTCCTTTGGCACTGCAGGCCTGCTTCGCAAACTTTTCCGCCATTCTCCTCTTCATGCTGCCAGATACTCCTCGTTGGTACTACGCTCGAGGCCGTGAAGCGCAAGGTGACAAAGTCTTGGCTCGTCTGCACATGTTGCCAGTTGGTCATCAATCAGTACAAGCAGTCAAGGCTGAGATCATGGCTTCGCTTGAAGAGGAGGATGAGACCGGAAAGATCAGCATCGTTACATTGTTCTGGGACAACACTGAGCTGCAATTCGGTCGTCGTCTGCGTACATCCTTCTTGATCAATTGGGTATGTTCATGTCCTTGCTATTCTCTCGTTCGAGACCGTGTATTGACAAGCTCAGGCACAACAATTCCTCGGTATCAACATGTTGGTCTACTTCTCTACGCAGATCTTCACAAACCTCAACTACTCGCCGCTTCTGTCTGGTATACTCGCGGGTGTTTTGAATACATGCTTTGCTGTCGCATCGTATCCTCCCATCTGGTACATTGAAAAAGTTGGGCGTCGCGCTATGATGATCTGGTGAGTCTCAACTGGAATGCTATCTCGCAGGCACTTCCACATGCCCTGTTGCTTGTCACCTCTACGAATACCGTCGCTGACCCTTTTGAAACCAGGTCCGCCCTTGGCTGTGGCGTCTGCATGCTTATCTACATCGTTCTTACGACACTGCCAGCGAACAAGTCTTCTGCTGCCACCAACTGGGCCGCTGTCGCAATCATCATCCTGTACGAAGTCGTCTTTGCCTTTGGTTGGCTCGGCACTTGCTGGGTCTACGGACCAGAGATTGCGCCACTAAAGTACCGACACGTTGCCGGCAGTCTTGGAGCTGCAGGTGAATGGTTCTCGACTTTCGTCATGGTCTTTGGAGGTGGTACCGGCATCAATGCTGTCGGCCCCAAGATCTTCATCTGGCCACTGTTGTGCTGCTTCCTGGCTGCTGCATACGTTTACTTCCTGTGTCCTGAGAGTAAGTCATGGTCCGCCGTCTTCGCTCTCCCGTGCGACACCTTGCTAACCGTTCTTGACAGCGACTGGAAAGACCCTTGAGGAGATTGATGCGCTGTTCGCAAGATCGCCCGAGGTTCGCGAGCGACTAGAGAGGGAGATTGCTCAACGCAGAGCTAGAGTCATGCCGTATGGCAAGGAATTCCCCAGGCCCTCTACCGAGATGGAAAAGATGGGAGTCTCGACTGTCGAGAAGATCTAATGGTTCCGCAACCGTAAGTACCGAGATATAACGAAGACGTAAGATAGTGTAGTACACTAAGGTAGGACCTTATAAAGTACGCAACAGACTAAAATCATGAGTTTAGTCTTACTTATTTTTTGCTTTACTATGCCCCGGCGAAGGAGAGGTTTAGCTAGCCCATGCGGGAACGTCGAGACTTTAATTATTATTACTACTAGAACTGTCGTTACTTTAGGCACTACTATCGTTGCTATCGCTACTAGAACTATTACGTAATACTTCTCTACTATAGCTTTACTAATAACGTCTATACTATTAGATGACGTTTCTACTATTATGCTTATTATAACTTTATATAATCCTTAAGATGTAGTAGATAAATCTCTTCTAATAGGTAGTATACTAAAGCTAAGAATTAGGGTTTTATAGTCTTATAAGCGGTCTAATATTAACCTTAGACATTTTTACACTTCTTAGCTATCTATAGGTTTCCTAATTAAGTGTTAATAGACTAGTAACGCATTTCTTAACTAGTAAGTTAATAAGTCTTAAAATATGCTATAGTTCTTATTCGTCTTTATCTAGGAGCTAACTACTATATAAGAGATATTTAAAGTTACTTCTAGTAAGATGCTATAGGTATCTAGTACACTTTAACTAAAGTAAGTAATCTATCTTTATAATGTTCCTATTAATAACCTTAAGCTCTCTATTATACTATATTCTTACTATATTCTATTTATCTAATACTTAAGAAGTATTAAGATTACGCTATTCTCCTATTCTAAGAGTCTCTTCTATAGCGTTACCTAAGACATCTATACCTTCTATAGAGTTATCTCCCTAAGTGTCATAGTTAGCTATCTAGTTACACCTAACCATGACCCCTAGCCGCTAGGGTAACCCTAACCTTAGCCGGCCGCTTGCTAAGCGGCCGTGCGGAGTTGCTAAGACTACTTACTACCTTCTATAACTCCTCCCTATTACCTCTTTATCTCCTTGTCTACGTCTCGTTATATAGCTTAGACCCGTATCTACGTACTGTTACCTATTCCTAACTTCGCCCCTTAACATTACGTAGACCTTATATACCTACGTAGCGCGCCTATCGCGCTAACTACCCTATAATGACCTCGCGCCTAACGCCTCCTATCCTCCTAGATAACCTCGAGGTTTTTATTTAATATGTCTACGACTATCCTAACCTATAGTATAAGTTCCTAACTAACGTATATTACTTAGCCGACTCCTAGGAATCCGAAAACATATCGCTACATTAGGAGAATGCCTCTCTTACCTACGAACTTAGCTAAACCTACTAGGAACTTAAACAGACCTACTATGAAAAAGAGTCTAGCTAGACTATATAGGCCTACTAGTCCTCTAAACTTAAGAAGGTTCGCGAAGAGCTTAAATGCTCTTCTATAAACGAGATCTACGCTATTACTCGAATAGAAAATGCTCTTAAAAATGAAGCCTAGGCCTACTACTTAGAGGCTAAAGCTATTAAAGCTGCCCTGCCTACGGTTAATACCCCCGCCACCTTAGATCCTATAACTCCTAATATTAAGGATAACGTAGTACTTTATAGTCGAACGCCTACGCTTACTTCTCCTACTCCCGAGTCTTCGATTAGCTGTTCCGAAAAGATACCTAACCCTAAAAAGTTTTAGGGAGACCGCTCCTAATTCGACGTCTTTGCCTCTAAGATTAGAGAAAAAATGAGCGTTAACTACGATCGCTTCCCTACTACCTAGTCTTATCTTGCCTACCTATCTAGCCGTCTTGAAGGCCGCGCCTACTTGCACATTTAACCTTACATCTATAATAGTATTTATACCCTTAAGGATTACGAAGAAGGACTATAAGTTCTCGAAAGAGCTTTCGGAGACTAGAACCGCGCCTATAATGCCTAGAATAACCTTCTTGCCCTTCGTTAAAAGAACTAGGAGTTTAGACAGTTCTTTGCCGAATTCTACCGCCTTACCCTTAAATCTAGAATGCATAATAACGCTCTACCTATAATCCTCGAAGCTACCTTATCTAAGGAACTTAAGTAATAACTTATGATAGTTTTAGGCGACATTCCTAATAGGGACTTCTACGCCTATACTAAGTATTTGTAAGAACTCGAGAACCGCCGCCGATACTTTATAACTATCGAAGCCCCTACTCCTCGACCCTCGGCCCTAGCTCCCTATAACTAGATTCCTCGTAACCTT